>NC_047165.1:3003178-3178178 GCF_009819705.1 Hippoglossus hippoglossus
GTGTAATAAAGACATTACTTCTTTATTTGGCGCCTGCGGGGACGCTGCTCTCTCCCCTTCACTCGTCTCTCTTTTTATTTCATCCATCATTTGTCACTGTTTGTCAGAGACTAGAAAAACAACTGAGAGCACTAAAAGGTCTCATTCATCTTCCTCTGCTCTGTCTCTGATCTCTCTGTCTTCCCCTCCTTTGCCGTCCACTCCACATTTACCTCATCCTTCTTCTTCTGCATCACATTCTCCCCCAATTTTCTCTCCCTTTCATGTTTGTTTGTCCCACTAAATCTTCATCTTTCATCCTCTCTGTCTTATTTACCTTCCTTTAATTCTCTCTCCCTCTCTCCATTCTGGGATGCAAGGATAACAGAGAGAGAGGTAATCGGAATGAGTGTTAAAGATAAAATGCTTTGGTTGTCACGAGTTGCTTTTGCAGACTGTTCAAACGGCTTCTGAGCTGAAAATGAGATGTAAAATGTCAGTTTAAAAACAATAACTACAGATGTGTTTGACCCGGGTGATCGTGAGCACCTGCTGGTTCTCAAATAACATTTTTCTGTGCATAACCCAAAAACCTCCATGACTCCCACTGAACACCACCGACTCTGAAATGTATTATGAATCCTCTCCTCTCTTCAGGGGGTAAGTGTGTCTGTGCAGCCACCATTAGAGGCTTGGATTGAGATTTCTGCAAATCCATGACTCATACAAGTCCATCAAAAAAAATAAGCTTGTTTCATGAGAAGAAAACATTCGTGAAAATCTACCTGACACCAAGAAGGAGGGGAATCACATCCACAGATGTTTTAGAGTTTAATTCACGTTACGCAGAAAAGGGCGGTGAATAATCGTGATTCATGTCGAGTGAACGATACGAAGTGTGGAAGTAATAAACGTGTATTTGGCTAACTGGCTAGCTGTGTGTTTCTCCTTCATCGTACGTCGCTTAAGGCAGATATGATGTGATGCAACTAAAATTAGACCTGGAATAAAATCAGGGATTTCTCTGAGTTTGAACATTGTTGGAAACATTTCGGATAGTGTAAATCCACAAGTCATCAAAGCCTTGAATCCTAATCTCCAATCCACACGCTTGTAACATTGTACATTAACTAAAACAGCTTTTATTTCACTTCTACACGCGTGTCCACCACCGAGTCTTTGTCACGTGTCACCCGGATCTGGAGACGGGGATCCCCGCCGGGCGAGTGACGAGCAGCCGTGCGAGGACCGTCCTCGGCGGTCGGAGAGTCAGGGAGGGCAGATGAGGTCAAAGCAGTGAAGATCAAAGCTCCCATCAGCCACCGAGAGGCGGACGACTTCAAACACACAAGAGCCAGTGAGCTGCTCACAGGCGACGGGAATAAAAAAGACAAATCAAGTATCTGGTGACACGGAGTTTAGGTCACATTCCTCAGACGGCTGCGGAAACTCGCTGGTCGTTCAGGTGCAGGTGTTTTTATGATCTTATGTTAGCATTCATGTTATGGATCATAAATACACAACATACAGGAGACTGCATATTCAGAAGCATTATATTTTTACGCTTGAGAATTTCGAGAACATGTGAAAAGTTATTTTGTTCAACAGAGAATAAGAATGTAGTAAAATTAATTCATTAAATTGATGATTTTGTAAATTTTCACATGTTTTTCCACTTTAATCTTAATCCTGTGTGATATCAATTCCCCTTCAAATTTCTTATTCAAACTCAGCCTGAAATCACATGAATAAAACCCCCGGTCGGATGAGCACGTTCACGATAGCAGCCGGAATTTACATACTACATTTGGTGCAAATTAAACAGGTGGTGGTTCTCGTATGACATGAATATATCAGTCAGGTTTTAAATGCTAATCCTGTTGGTACCAAGCATTTATAATTCAATTTTTGTGCAAATCCAATGACAGATTATGCAGATTTAAAACATTAAAAGAAAGTTAGTATTCCTGACTCTGCTTGTGCGCATTTTGCACGTGTACTTTTTAAAATTGTTATCTAAAAGTCCCAAAAACACAGTTAAACTTATCTAGAGAATTTAAATCTGGTGCATTTCCAGGCTCCAGTCCTGTGAAACTTTACTAGCACCTGCCTCATGTGTAGAGAGGATTCTTCTTGCAGTAACCTTCGTCTGAGTCCTTTTTGCTGTTTCTACCTGGGGCTTCCAAACTATTGTTGCACAACAGGGAGGATGTAACCGGCCTCTCACCAGTTGAGCTTCCTTCCTCCCTTCTTGATTCCAGTGACAGTCGGAGCTCCACAACACAGGTGAGAAAATGTCTGATCACAGGATTACCGGTGTCTCTGCCTGCGGAGCTCCAGCCTCGTCTCTGCAGGCTCTAACACCGCCTGAAACATGACGACCGAGATAAAGCAGTAAATAGGAATCAGGTGCCACTTGTCTCATAAGGCTGCTCCCTGCCCCTCGACTCCTCCCGACTTGTGTTCGACTGTGCTCCGGCTATCAAATGGGTATTTCTGTTGTTTTCATGCGGTTGAGAGTGACAGCGAAGGAGAGCAAAGATGACAAGCAAGGTCATGAGCTGAATTCCAACCTATTACTTCTGGAGTGTGTGCGCCGGAGCCCGGTGCGAAGCCCGGATGCCTGGAGGTAGATAAACAGATTCCTCTGGTTGTTGAAGGAACACGGTTTGTATTGGAGTCATGTGGGGTTAGAGTTGACTCACCGGGAGACAGACGAAAACATCACTGCCTCCCACACTGTCTTCCACAACATGCTCGACTGTCAGCGCTGCACTCTGGATCTGCCAACCTTTCTCTGCTGCAGCGCGTTGGATGAACAAGAGAGGAGCTCACTTCTGGTTGCGATACACTGTCATTATTAAAATATTAAAACTGTGTGGTTCTATAGGGAGAGATTCAGAAATATCACACCCATTTAACCCTCACCCTGAAACCCCCCCCCCTGTGTGGACCCCTCTGTCATTTCACTGTCACGGTTTACTGACACTGACCCTGTGTCTGTCAGCATCCGCCAGATACAATAAACAAAAACACTCAGTGGATACAACAAATATGAATAAATGAAATGACAAGTGTCCTGACACCACAGTTTAAATTAAAGCTGCAACACGGACATTTTTTAACAATAAAAATAACAGTGAATTGATAAATATTCATGTTTCTATTCATCAGTGTGTGTGAGAGCTTTCATCTGGCTTTGAAGATGACGTTTCCACTCACAAATTAGTGCTATTAGATCATTTTGTCCAATAAACTGAAAGAAGTGGACAGTTAATCAAAAAAAGCATTTGAGATGAGGATATGTATTATAACTGTTATATATAAATAACACCAGTATTTCCTATTAATAACTTCAACTGTGGGCGACTCGCCGTTGTCCAATTTGTTCCACCTCAGTTTCATAATGAACCAAAAACTTTCCACCGACTTATCATCACATACACGATCTCTACCTTTGTGTTTCGCTCCACTGGAGAGCTGCATGTGAGCTTTGTCTCGCTCTCACTCAGTCCCTCTAAACTAAGGAGAACTGGATAAGTTTCATGTTGTGAATATCAGGTCCATTAAATCGAGAGAGTTTCATCAAGATGTGCAAATTTAAAGTTAAACACCTAAATGATCTCAGTGATGAAGGCAGAACTTCGGTGCAAAGTCACACTGCTCCTTCCCCACCAGCCTTGAACCTACAACAGTTAAAATCAATTGTTCCGAGGATGGAAAAAGGCCTGGAGTCGGAACAGGTGCGGAGAAGTTATGAAATGTGGAAGCAAACCCATGTGTATCTTTAAAAAACAAACAACACAACCTTGAATTTGATCCTGTTTTTGACAGGCAGCCAATGTAGGGGAGGAGAGTACTTGTACCGCTGTCTCTCTTTTTTTCTGCTTCCAGATATGAGTCAAGTAAAGAATCCGAGTCAGTTACATTTGCAAAGCCCTAAATCATGTTTGGCATTTATACAGAATGAACTTATCATCGCACAGTCCCTGCGATCAGGTGGTTCTGGTGTTATATCGACAGTCGGGCCCCATTTACAACTCCTCATTGACAGTGACAGAGCGTTCGACCGCCTCTTCTTCTTCTCCCCTGGTAACCTTGAATTAGCATCGTCCGTTAGCATGAGCCAGATTTACTGTCTGCTCCTCCCCTCCGTCTCCCCTGAGCGCGGCTGCCTCTCAACATAAAGGAGGGTAATGGGGGGTAATGCCGGGTCAACATCCAGCTATCAACGCCGTGTTTTATCCTCGGGTAGTAAACATTATTGATTCCGTCCTAAAAGTAATGCAATAGTTGTTCGATAGGAAAACGGGTCTTGATACAAGGTGTAGTAAACCTGCCGGGGAACAGGGAGACGGACACTCGCAGGAGTTATATGTGATTTTTGCCTGAATCACCGGGCGTTGAAACGGCCAGAGAGCCTCCAGGTTTCAGGGAGATTCATCCAGAGAGATGTGCGGGGCCGTGATAACATTTGAAAGGATCTTGTTTTCAAAGGAACTGGCTTCGTGTCAGAAATGAATTTCCGCAGCTGAAAAAGTGACAGCGTGGAATCCAGCCATCCCCCCCCGGTTCGTCTTAAAGTGCAGCGAGCGGCTCGGCTCTGAAGCTGCTGATGTACAGGAAACGTCTGGTGCCGTTTGATCAGACTCTCATTCTTGTCAGGGTTTCTGCACGTCGCTGCCGTGTCCTCAGCGGAGCCTGAAAGACGTCCCGGTGCACGGAGACAAACCTCAACACGAGATCGAGTACGAATCCAAACCGAGAGGCGACGTCGGGATCTGTCACGGTGATGAGACAAACTGTGATTGTGTTTGTAATAAAGGAGTGATCTGCCTGTTGGGAAGTGTAAATAAAGATGGACGACATGAGGCCTCCCCAAAAGTGAAGCCAAAGCCTCTTTGCAGCCCCCTGGTGGCTGGCTGCAGTGCAGGTCATAAACCCGGCCTCCTCCAGGCATTGGATTAAATAACAAAATAAAAACCAAACCTGTACTTTGACTTTTTGGATGGGACATGGACCAACTAAAAAGTCAAAGTACATAATAAATAGAAAATTCTCGAATATAGTTTCTGTAAATTCAGGTAGTTCTCATCACATTGATGTTTGCTCAAGTGATTTCTGGCAGGTTTGGTTTTTATTTTGTTGTTTAATCCAATAAAAAGGGAGTGATTGACAGATAAGACATTAATAGCAGATCTCCATCCCCTGAAAAATACTGCACAGACTCTGGCACCAAAACTTTCAGGATATCCAGGATCCAGGATATTTTGGCTTCATTCCTGGATAGTGGGAGAAAGTCGACAGAGAAAGACGTGTCATACATCGTTATTTACAGTCTATGGATGTTAAACACTCACTTTTAGCTTGTATTTTCCAAAACATGTCAACTGTTCTGGATACATTGATTATTTCACACTTAACTATTCACTAAATTTACCTTTTGAATAAATATTTGGTGAAAAATGGGTCAAACTGTTTCTTTGTCAGTGCTTAAATTGTTCTTCCTATTGAGTTTCGCACGTCAGGAACAGACACAGAACTCTGCAGGTTGCACCAGTTCATCATCAAACAACAACTTAGATATTTCAACTTGGCCCAGAAAACATTCACACTCTTTTTATTCTCTCACTTGACACGACTTTCATTCTCCAGCTGCTCGTGATTCAAACTGACGTTTCATCCTCATTTGTGTCACTCGGAGGTGGAAGCATGTCACATGTCAAACGGTTCACAGAGACACAGAAAAGTTAAAAAAGTCCAGAGTCACAACATCCATTAATATACATTCAACTAAAACAATGATTTTAGCGAACCTGAACCAAAGTGCTTTGTTCAGACCTGATCACAGGTCTGTGGATGTCAGCCGGGTGCTTTGAACGCCCACAGCCCCGGGAATACATTTCATCATTTCATTATTTTCACCAACGAACACAAACCGTCGTCCAGTTAATCTGTTTCCTGCAAAACCTGATTTCTGTTGCAGTCGAGTTGTGTAGACATTTAATTTTTCTAAGAGACGAGGTTGCAAAAAACACTTTAACTTGATGCATGCACTCGCAGATTAGAGACACATGCACATGCACCTCATGCCAAGAAAGATGTCTTATAATTCCATTACTGACCGTGGGAGCTGAGTGCAATTATAAAAACGCTTGGGTTTAGATGCTCGTGCCTCACACACACACACACACACACACACACACACACACACACACACACACGCATGCATGCACGCACACGCAGAGGGATGCCATGTTCCAATTTAGGCTTTTTCCGACTTGCACAGTTTAACCTCGATTGACTATTATAAAGCTCGCGCTAGCATGCTAACGCTCTCCCCGCGATCCTGCAGTCAATCCCATTTCAATAACCAGCGTGGAGCCGCATTGCTAATAAAGTTAGCATGCTGACATTCAGAGTTCACTGTGTGAGTTAATGCCCCATTCGGAGCCGATGCTATGGAAGAGCTGGGTCGCACCATATTGGTTCTCCCCACTCCAGGATAATAGTTTTAGTTGGGTTAGTGCAGTCCATTCAAATCCTGCTGTGAACATTGATTTAAGTGTTTACACCCTCGCTCTCTTTGTCTGAGTGTGTGTGTGTGTGTGTGTGTGTGTGTGTGTGTGTGTGTGTGTGTGTGTGTGTGTGTGTGTGTGTGTGTGTGTGTAGGCGCGCTCACCTCCTCAGGTGCATCACGGAGCTCAACAGTCTCTCCGGCCGCAAAAGGAAAATGTCATATTACGAAACAAATTGATTCCACGGTTTTTGCTTCCAGCACATTTCCTGAGAGAGAATCGATTTGCCTCCAAACTAAAAGCAGTGAATTATTATAAAATACAAATATAAATCTTTAATTTGACTTCACCACTCACAAATCAGTGTCATGGTGTAAATTTAGAGAAATTTAAATTACCATAGCAAACATTAACTTGAGAGAAAACAAGTCAAAAACCTAAGAGGAGACTAATTAGTTTATTCTCTCCTGCATTTCTGTGTTTTCAGCTCATCTTGCATTTCTCTGTCTGATAACAGCAGATGGATATAAACATGTATTCAGGGCACATTTCACTTATTTAACTAATGCGTAGCTTTGGTGTCACTTTCCCCGGTGAATAAATTGACTTTAATGAGACATATTCTTCTCATATTCAGGTTCATCGTCTTATTTGAAAAGATTTCTAATGTTCAGTGAACACGTCACCGTCCTCAGACTGTCCGATCCTGCAGCTCCTCTTGTCCACCTGTCTCCCCAAACCAAAAGACAAACAACCGACTGCAGATGAAAACATAACGTCCTTACCGGAGGTAACAATGCTGAAGATGCTTGTCCCTCTTTCTCTTTCCTTGCCTGTAAATGTTCTTGTGTTGAGAGAAGCGACTGGAGGACAAACAGAATCAACGTCCCTAAAGGGAAATCATGAAAAATGTCTCACATTCATAGAGTTTAAAGTAAAAGTGTCCTCTGACCTGCACAGCGGCTCCTCACACAGCACACACTTTGCATTGCAGCACAGCCTGGACTTTTATCACGGCACTTATTTCCTGAGTGGAAAGCTGAACCTGTGTCGTGCCATTAAGTAGCTTTATGTTTTTACCTATAAAAGGAAAGGCAGCGGAGATTGGCTGCATTAGTGAAATGGTGCTGAAAGTCATGTAAAACACACAAGGCCCAACACTTAAACACCGCCCAGGATGGATGTGAAACACGAGAAGCCACATCTCAGCGCTCCTTTCCCCCTCAAATGGACTAATTGAGCTTCTCCACTCAGTCTCAACATAAAGCGTTTAATGGATGCTTTTATCCAAACAGCCACTGCATCGGATAAGTGCCGACAATGTCACACCTTCTGCAGGAGTCAGAGCAGCTGTGATTTATCAAATGCTCCGGTGTCATCGGGCGACTTAGTGTCGTGTGTCAGTGTTTCATTAAAGCTCCCCGTGGAGCAGAGGGGTTCAGAGTGGGAGGTGGGTCTCCCCAGGGGGGGGGGGGGGGAGTGGTGTGTGGTGTAAACGACCCACATTTATAGACTCGGGACAAGGCAGGTGCAGAGAACAGTGTTTAATCGTAGAGACGGGCTGTTTGGTGGCAGGTGGGAAGGACTCATGGACCCAAAACCCAGGGAACAAGGCTGAAATCACAGAACTGAACCACACACGAACACACAAAGATGACTGTAGAGTCAAGGTCAAAGTTTAAAGCCACCACCGTTGACCAATGTGCCGAATATACTGGCCTGAGGTCCATGGTCTTCGCCCCAACACGATGTTCTATTAAACACCGTATGCATTGGATCCCATGTGACTGACAGCCTCTTGTGTCCAATGGGTGCACGGTGCAGGTGCAGGTGGGCGTGCAGTGTCAGTCAGGCTCCACCCCCCTGCCCCTTCCAAATATGGTTACTTCTCTCAAAAAACCAAGATGGCGCTGGACCAAATATTAAAGTCAGCTCGTAAACCAATGGGTGACGTGATGGGGGGGTCGATACTCGCAGTTCCCCAAGCAACAGTAACAAGTCCAGAGAATAGTTTTGTCAAGTCTATGTTGTTGAAATGACTTTACACAGACTTTTGACTGTGCTGCTCCCTCCCCTGGAAACTACTCTCTCTCTCTTTAACCTGAGATTAATGCTGTAAAAAATAAACAAATCAGATAATCAGAGTGTGAAGTTTTCCAAAGTCGGCCTGTGTCGGTTTCACAAAACTGAAGAAAATCGATGCCGACAAGTCATTTCGACAGCGAGATTGAACGAGGGATGTTGTGAGACCAGAGTGTGTGTGTGTGTTTGTGTGTGTGTGTGTGTGTGTGTGTGTGTGTGTGTGTGTGTGTGTGTGTGTGTGTGCATGTGGGTGGCAGTAACTCAGAGTCGCTGGGTGGGAGGTGACGTTGAGTTGGGTGCTGTGGTGTCGCTGCCCCTGCTGAGACGGGTGGGGGGGGGGGGGGGGGGGGGGGAGGCAGTCAGAGTAATATGTATTTTAACCCCTGGGTTTATTGTCATTTTAAGAAGCAAATTAAACGTTATAGTCTCGCTGCCGGCGCATCCTCTTAGTGTGCGTGTGCAGCTGGACTCATTTGTAAAGATTTACCTCATCCTCTGCTTTACTGCCCGTTCATTCATATTATACAGTATCATTAGACACTGAGATATTAAGAGACAGAAAATTAGCTTTTTTACTGCGACACAACATTTGGGGCGAATCAATCTCAACAACCGATATTGACACCGACGTAACTTTAATAAATTACCGCTTCAGTTTGCCTCCGGCGCTGAGGACAAAGAGTTTCTAGACATTAAGCTGTTTGTTCCAGTTAATCTGCAGAAAGTAACGAGGAGGAGAAGGAGGAGGAGGAGGAGGCTCTGCAGCTCTTCTACTACGAAGAGGAACACAAACACGGAGGTAATCTCTGGCTGAGGTGTGGCTGATTACACAATCCAGAGTGTGTGTAATCCACCAGGTGCATGATGGGAAGAACCATCTGCTCTGTCACAAGAAAACCACATCATCCAGAAAGAGCCAGATTCAGAACCACGTGGTGGATTTATAGTCGACTGCATTGTATAAGTCATGATACAAGCCTGAGAGATGTTGGTGTTATTCCCTGTAAGTTTGCTCGATGCACAGGGAAGTCTTGTTTCTTTCTTTCAGACACTGAACTCCGGACATTCTCTTGAAACCAACTTCCATATCCTGCAAATTCTATCTGACGTGCACAGAATTTTCCTTGAGATTTTCCAGAAAGGCTGCATTCGAACGCACAGGTGTCCGAGTCAGTTGTTCCAAACTTTCTTAGGAGTTGTTCAAAGTGTTGACATTTCTAACATGCATGACTTGCAAAATTAAAAAGAACACAAATATCTCCAGATGAAAAAGAGGTGTCATACGTGTAGAAGACAAAAGTAAACAACAAAAAGTCCGGACCCCAACTGTCTGGACATTTCCCAGACTTCATGTCTGTGAACGTCCACAGTGACTGTGAGTCAGGTTTTGATTCCGGGTCTAAGATTCAGCCCGAGGCCCCAAAAGCAACAGCAGCTCGTTAAAATTGCCTTTTTTTTTTCTGCTTTCCTTTCTGACTCTGGTGGTTTTCTCTCCCTCCCTCCTGTCCAATCACACGGACTCATCATGCAGGTTAGAAGTTATGATTGGAAAGGCATTCAGAGTGTGTTCTAACATGTCACTCAGCCAAGGCAGCTTCAATGGCCAAATTCTGACAGTTTGCAGAAACCTGCTATTTGTAAGACCTGAAAACCTTTTTCGTTTTTCCCAAAACAGAAACACACGACGATAACACCTGGTAACATCTGCAGAAAACTCACAATTAAAGGTCAAAGGTTGTTGAATTCCTACTTCTAGCATAGATTTAACAGCGGCGGTAATTAATCTCTCTGTTGAGATGTTTTCTTTCTCTTGTCTTTCTCCTGAGGAACGAGAGTCAACACTTCTCCCCCCCGAACTCCACTCAAAATTCAACACCACAGATAAAATCAAATAAATAAGAGCAACCTTCACATTTAAAGTCTGGTGCTCTCTCGACTGAGAGCCAGACTTTACTACCTGCTGGCGCTCTTTTGCCATCTCACCAGGAACAAGCATCCCTGCCCGCGTTTCTGATCCGTGTCAATGTCGGTATCCGTGTTTTGGCGGATTTAACAAAAAAAAAAAGAGAGCCCACTCTGTGCCAACCTGGCGTCCTCCCACCTGGCTCCGTTACATAGAGTTTTATTGCAGACCCTGAGATTACTGACAGAGGCCTTGGTGAGCGTCTTTGATAAATGAACCTTGTGGCCTGCGAGCTGGTAACTGCCAGCGGAATGTTCCTGAACATTTCCTCTGTCATCAGGGCTTTCTAATCACAAAGCATTCACCTTCATACCGCTGCCTCCATCAGCATTTAACACACCGTGCAGCCGCCGGTGTGTGCGGCGTTATTTCCTGACTATAGTGCTTTTCTCATGTCTGGCCTTGCCAGCGATCGATCGGCATCTCCTTTGTCTGCAACATTAACAGACTCTGAGGTGCGTGTGTTCCTGCGTGTGTGTGAAACCAATATGTTCCGACTTCCAGTGCATTCACCTGCCTGTGTATCCATTACCTGTTCACGCTGAGGAGACGGCCAAGGTGACAGATTCTTTAGCAAAGCGCCGCGCTGACGTCCGATAACCATCTCAGGGTGCGGCAGCGAGGAATGATGGGTAATGAAGTTGGCTCGGCGTCATGAGATCAGTATCAGGACTCATGAAATAATGTCAGTTCACACAACAGTTCTGTTCAACATCCAGATTGTTTGCTATGTGGTATAAATTTGTTTTTACAGCGTAATCAGATATTTTTTCGTAAATACACAGGATATAACCACGGTTGTTTGTGTGTGTGTGTGTGTGTGTGTGTGTGTGTGTGTGTGTGTGTGTGTGTGTGTGTGTGTGTGTGTGTGGGGGGGGGGGGGTGGTGGTGGTGACAGGAACAGTCTGACTTCCAGAGACGTGCGTTTCAACCTAAACCTACAATTTCTCGTATTTTTCTATAAGAAAGGTTAAAAGAAATCACATTAAAGTAGCTCTGGGAACTGAACCGATACGTGGCGACGCTCATATTACGACCCGGTCCATTTGGCAGATATGAACCTGCAGCCGCCATCTCAGGTTTCAACCTCATGCTATATTTGCAGTGGCTCTCAGTGTTGGTACAGGCCGTCCCTTTGACATCTACTTAACGTCAAAGTGTTTGCTGAGCCGCAGCCTTTCACACATCCCGCTCCGTCCCTCGGCAGCGGCCACGACGTCCTCCTGGCACCGGCCTCGCTTCACCTGGATTAACATTCATCTCAGGTGGTGCAGTGGTTTTTCATCTGAACTGTTAAATGATGGATTAAATGCACTGAACGTCCTCTGAAGACAGACATCAGGTCACCTGATTCATCTTTCACCATATTAACCTCAACGTCTGATGATTAGTATTCATGTATGTGACAAGTGGAGCGTTGATGGACATTCATCTGTTTGCATGTTGCCGCAAACAGGAAGTGCTGTGCGGCCCAAACCTAGAGCCTCAGAGCTGCCTTCACACAAACTGAACCTTGTTGTTGAATTACGACATCAGTGTTGTGTTGTGTTATTTAACCCGATGCTATTTCTTCTCCATCGGAGCTGTCTCTATTCCTGTGGAGCTAAAGTGCTGATATGAGTCACTGTTCAATGAGCAGCTCCCTGTTTGGTTTTTGTCTCCTCAGGGATGCACATGTAACATATTTCCTCAAATAGAAACAGGTTGTTGGTTAAAATCCAGGTTTCAGGGACGGGGGGTTGACACGAACAAATTAAAAACCATCAGATCTCAATTCGGATGCAATGAATCCTAGAAATGAGTCAAACATTATATTGAACATATCTGCAAGGTGTTCAATGCCAGTAACTGTAAAATCAGGCAGAAATTAGTTTTCCTCCAAAAACATTTGAACAACTTCAATATATTTGGCAGGAGCCAGAGTTGAAGTGCAGCTTCATCTTATTTAGACGTCATCTGAACACTATGCACATGTTATTGGCAGGTTGTAAAGGGAGCCGGCGTGTCTTTAATCACTCGGGCTGAGTTGACGACATCTTCCAGCACCGGAGCCACTAACGTCACATATAAATAATCATACAGTAACTTTTAATTTCCCCCGAGAAGTCATTACAGTTTCATCTGGATAAATATACCCATAACCCCTTTCCCCTTTCACTCCTGAGCTCAGGATCTTCATTAAGCTCCTCCACCCTCCGCTCCATCTCCACCTCTCCATCTCTTTGTCCTCCACCTCTCCACCACAGCTGTTCTGCGTTGTCAGCCTCTCTCTCTCTTGACCTCTCTCTCTCTCTCTCTCTGTTGCTCTCTATCACTTCCCTCCAGCTGTGCGATGGCAGGTAGCCGCCGTGTTGTCCATCCTACTTACTGTGTTGCCATGGCGCCCGCGAAGCCAATGGCAATGTGGTTAAACAGAGTTTCGCATGACTGGAGGATTCATCAATAAAAACCCTGTTAGTGGGAGATCAAACGCACACACACACACACACACACACACACACACACACACACACACACACACACACACACACACACACACACTCATATGATTGTACGTGCAGTCCATACATAATAAACTACCAAAGAACTGAACTATGTCAAATATGTCAGTGATTTCAAAATTATCAGCATTTAACACCTACAAAATGATGCCTGATTTCTTATGTATCACGTGTTTAATGTTTGGTTGAGTTCAGGGAAAGAAACAACGTCGACTGTCGGTAGAAACCAGAGAGAAGTGAAGTTTTTTCTTCAGGAGCGGAAGTCGTGTGCGTTAAAATCACATCCTTTCGTTCCAGAACTGATCCGCCCTCTGAAGGTTTGTGTCTCTGGAACAATCGCACATTACTTCCATGTTTGTTCCTGACAGACGAGGCTCTCAGGACCTCGGGGGCCTCAGCAGCTGCAAAACGTATACTTTATTCATCGTTGAGCAAACGACAGATGCTGTTGTCTGTGAAGATTCCCTCTGTCATCCAGGTCATGGTTCTTCTTATTGTCAGAAGGGAAGCCAGGTGCTGCAGAGACTCGAGTCAGGTGCTCACATCCAACAGCCTCCGTACGTATACTGATGTTACTCTATCTCTGTCTATGTAGAGATAGAAGATTTCCATGTTCCATCTCAGGTCCCAGAAGATCCTGAACATCACGATGTGAGGAAAGTGTCATTTCATTAACTATTTTTATAATTTTTCTATGAAGAGAAATTTAGTCGTAAGTTCAAAAATAAATCTCTGATTGAAAGAAGACATCATCACTGTTCACCTTAGGGATGTTTCAAAGTGGATTTGAAAAGACAAATTAATAAATAGGTTGATATGCAGACGTGTTTGACAGTTTACAAGTCTATCAGCAATAATGTGTATTTGTAAGTGAACTATTCAATTTATTCATCTAGCCCCAAATTAAAACACACATTATCATTATCTTAAGGCAATTTACATACTTCCGACAAAACTATAGGTGGTAAATAAAAATCGATGTAGACCCCACGTTCAGAAAGTGAAGCTGATGTGGAAGAGCCTGAAACCTGGATTCTCTCAAATGACTTGTCCCTTGATTTAAAACGTCAGTAAACTTTTTCCTGAAGAGTTCATGGTCTCAAGTCTTCTTCAACACAGCATGATGCTAATTTAATAAATTATCTTCCATTTAGAGTCAAATAGACCATAATCTGCATCTGCCTGGACCAATAGGAAGGAGAGGACAGGGAGACCATGAACAGAACGAGAACTTGTAATGACAATAATCATACTGATACTCAAAGATGTAATAATGTTATTATTAGCAATAGCAGCGTTTAAAACGGCACCAAAAATAATGGTGGTAAAGATAATATAGACAATAAGAGATAATGGGGGTAATAATAATGATAATAGGAGAGAAATGAACATGTAATCTAATATGTGGTTGATTAATTTTCCATCGTTGACTGAGCAAAAGATGTTTCTACACATAAAGTAAGAAGCATTAAAGAATCTCATTTGTATCGAGCTGCAGAGCGACTGTTAAAGGGCAAATATGCTAATCAGTATTCTTCTCCGTGCGTATTAATAAAATATCATACGTGATAAAACTCTTTTATATAAGTCTCCTCTTCTGTGTAAGGGGAACGTGTGCTCGGCCAACTCTCCGTATAAATAATGTAAAAAATAAAGAAAAGTTGAATTTTCAGGAAAGGGCGGGTGCGAGGGGGTGAGGCCCGGTGCGAGCTTGTGGCCGTTGTTTTATTTCCTGCACAAGAGGCAGGTTTTTTTGGGGGGGACGAGATACAAACAAGCCGGCGATATGACTGAGGCGATATCTGAGCCGAAGCGTTTTTTGATTTTCGAGTTGGCCCCACTCGACATATCGAGGATAGTAAAACGTTTCCTTTGAGGAAAAAGAGAGAGAGCGAGAAAGAAGCTGCGATGAATGCAGTGAATCCTAGAGGGAGAAAAGTTGAGGTGGACGAACGCAGAAACATGGAGGAGAGACAGAGAGCGAGGGATGGGCTGTGACATCAAGAAGACAGAGAGGGATGGTTCACGAAAAACATGAAGAGAATGAAAACAAAACAAAACAACAAAAAGCAGAACGAGGAAAATCAAAGATCCAGACAGAGATTTGAACATATGCAGGAGAGAGATAACAAACAGACGCTTTACAATTTTGCCAAACCCCTAAAAAAAATGTGGCCGGTAGGAGGAGGCATTTAAACAAGCTTCTGAATGAAAGAATGAAAAATATTCAGAAATTGAGAGAAAGAATATGTGGAAGATTTATCAGTAAATATAAAGAATGTAGATCTGTCCTAAATAGAGGATAATGTTCTGCGATACTTCAATTCTGTATTTGTATATTTTACTTCATAATAAACTGAGTAGCTGAGCTTTGTTAGTGAATTCATTACGTCAAAACTTGAATTAACTCACTGGCTAATTAATGCAATCGTTAAAAGTAAAGTGTTGGCAAATAAATTCAAATTATGAAATATGACAATATAAAAAAATCCTCTGTCCTGTGTATATTTCTAAAAGGAGACATATAATGTTGTTTTTTTCCTCAAGCGTGTTTTAAATACTTTTTGTGGATTTCTTGAGACAGGATCTAAAACCTAGTTTCAGACAGAGGCTGAGGAGAAGAGCTGCAGCAACGGACACGATGAGAAAAGTGATTTCATGAGAAATAAAACAAATTACAACGATGAACCTAGTTTGAAATCATCATCATGTGTCATTTAAGTCAGGATTGTACATGAAGCTGCATCTATTTACCTCCTGATTATAACCCTGAGCAGCAGCAGGAGCTTTGTGGAGATCAGTAAAGTTCAGTTCTAATTAAATAAAGGTTATTTCTGAACACAGTAATACGACCTTGACTCTATTTGGTTGCATCTAACAATTGTTTTTCACACATTTGCCAGACGGAGCTGGATCCTTCTTCTTCATTGTCTTCCAATTATCAATCAGTGGAGCTGCTGGAACCCTGAGGGCAGGAAGTGAATCACGCAGGATGCACATTTATTACAAACAAAACAGGGGTGCGCTTGATTTAATGTCATAAACTCCGCAGGGAAATTGTGTGCTGGCTATTAAAATGTATGAAGAAGGAATTGTCACAGTTTAGTTTCAGGTGTAGACGCGACACACACACGCGTATCGGGAACATGAACAAAGTGAAACACATCTCACAGTTTAACACACATCCTGCTTCTGCTACACATTAGTGGATGGGATCCGGCTGGGGAGTCGCTTCATTAATCTTTTCTAAACACTCTTTGATTGGGACACATTTACACAGATAAAATACCCAACAACACAAAAACTCAGGACCTGAAAGTGGAGTTTGTTCTGTGTTGTACGTCACTCATCCTCCAGCCTTTGAACATCGGTGTTATTCAGCATCACACACACACACACACACACACACACACACACACACACACACACACACACACACACGTTGATCAGTCATAACATATTGAGATCATGGCGAGACCGTCGGAGATCAGCTGAAGTAACAGATTGACGCAGTTTGTCTGTGTTTGCGTTGTTGCTTTGATGTGGAGTGAGAAAATGATCAAAGTCTTTGGATTTCCTCTTCTCGTCTGACCTTCGCTCTTTATTTATGCGTCGATGGATGTCGCTGACTTCGTGAGTCCGTCTCACACGTAGCTCCAGTGACGACAAGTGATTGCAGATTTCATCAGTAGAAGGACTGCACACAGACACACACACACACACACACACACATGGTGCAGACTGTGGGAGGCATTTTCAAGATCATATCTTAAATGTGCTCACAACTGTTCATGCACACACACATCGAAAAAAGCTGTAAACACACAAACACACACACACACACAGAGAAGACACATAGATGCTGTCAGTCAAGTAGTTTTGAACAGATGAAGCCAAGAGAGCTGCTTTCATATCCAGCCAAGTGTGTGTGTGTGTGTGTGTGTGTGTGTGTGTGTGTGTGTGTGTGTGTGAAAACAGTAGTGTTCATAATACATTAGCACTTCTAACCCTCTTTCAGCACAGATAATTAATTGTGCATGTGTGAACGAGTGTGTGTGTTTGTGTGTGTGTGTGTTTGTGTGTGTGTGTGTGTGTGTGTTTGTGTGCTTGTGTGTGTGTGTGTGTGCCTGTGGGGGATTCCCAGCATTGGGAACATGGTGTCACTGAGCACCTTCTGCCAAATCTGAGTGAGTCGTCTTCCAAAGAATTTGTCACACCACACACACACACACACACACACACACACACACACACACACACACACACACACACACACACACACACACACACACACACACACACACACACACAGAGGAAATCTAAATGTAACTGGGACATGAGAGAAAGTGACAAAAATGTGTAAGTGTGTGTATGTGTGTGTTTGTGTGTAATCAAACATGTGTCGTCCATTTAAATGTCCCACAGTCACTTGTCTCTGATTCAGTGGACGTGTGAAACTCTATTGTTTCGTCTTTCTTTTGGACTTAATGTTCTAATGATGCTGTTTCTTCAGTCTGTCCCGAAAAGTAGGTGAAAGGAAATTATAGTTTGAGACCTCAACACCCCCCCTCCTGGTCCATGAGACGTTCTAGATAGCCAGCTGCCCCCCCCCCCCTCACCCCTCTGCTGGAACCTGCTGCCCTTTGCACTTGTGGCCATCTGACGAATGGATTGAGGTGGTTTCAGCATGAATGGTTGAGATGCTCCCATCAGTGCAGCAGCTTCATTGGACCAGAGCTGACCAGGTCTGCAGTATTGAAGAATCCCTCTCATTGGAAACGATTGCCTGCTAATTGGATTCCTCCAGAACTCAGCGCTCCCACCAGGTTAAAAGCAATCTCTGAATCGGTCTATTTGTGCCTGTCTCGGACCAAGTCTGCTCTTGTTAGCCTCATTATTCACCTCCAATATCTGGAGTCTCTCCCTCAGAGCGTGCCTCTCCTTAATCCTGCAGCTGCGTTGGAATGATGAGTGTTCATTTGTCTGGAGCGCCGCCCAATGCCTCACCCGCTATCTGGTTCTTTGATATTGAGAAGTCAGGTGATCTAATCATGTCTAACTGGTGCGCGGGGCCAATGCAGGAGTCTCTGCAGCACCTGCTTCTTCTTCATCTTCTCCTTCTTCCTCCTCTGGTCTCCCTCTGTCAGTGCGTCTCTGTAGATTTCTTCCAGCTGTCACCCATGTTGGTTGGAGCTGCAGCGAGTCTTTAATGAGGGGGTCCAAAGTTGAGCGCTGCATATTCAGATCTCACAGCTCGGCTCCTGCAGCGGCTCTGTGAACGCACGCATGCAGCTGTTAACGAGGAAATGTAAAGCATGCTAATGTATGCAAACAGTATGTGCATAGATATCTGCACGCTGCACATCGCACACACTCCAATGTGTGTTTGTGTATTTGTAAGATATTATCCTTTTCATCCTCTTTTGTAGTTTTGAATCATCATAATAAAAAAACGTCCGTCCTGTGCTGCGCTGCTCTCCCTGAGCGTGTTCTCCTGTGGACGTGTTGTGATGTTGTCATTCAAACAGATGCTTGTATCCTCCAGTCGTCTCTTGTACAATCAAAGTCTTCAGCAGCGACACTAAACTTATCTATCGACACCATCACAGTTTTATTTCTCAGTGCAAACTGAAATGAGAGCATCAAACTTCACGAGCTGAAATTGCAGTAAAGTATTAAAGACGCTAACCGTATGTTAAGATCCAGGATCTATTGTCACTTTGATAAATACTTTTGCTCTTATATCAATCTTTATGTTTTTAGTGAAACACACTGAACGAAATATTCAGATACGACTGGTTTGTTTCTAAAAAGTCAGATATTACATCTGGGACCTATTTACCTGTGTAACTGTTCGTGTTCCAGTTCACATTAACAACAGTTTGGTGAAACAAATCAAAAACAACAGGAATGATATTCATTTCTTTATTATTCATGTTGGATATGATTTAATGTGATACTCAGGGATTGAAAGCCTGAGTCATGCACACTAGTACACTAGTCATGCAGTCACTCAGTTTTTGCCTCCATACTAGAACCCAGCAGCGGAGTCCTCTAACCAAAACTGGACCTGCAGCGTTTCCAAACTTCTCAGTTTAAGGTCCTCGAAATCTCCCCAATGTTGTTGCATAAATGTAACAAGAGTGGAACATTTTTCCAACTGTAATATATTAGAGTGGATGTAACCTTTGCATTGTTACGATAGAGTCGTATGTGTGTTCCTTCCCAGGGAGCTCAGCTCTCTCACCTCCTCCATATGTATCCGTGCACATCTGGGAGCTGCCCGGTACAAACACGCTCGTTTTTCTGGCCTCCGAGCAGCAAAAGGAGCAAAATGCTTTGTTCGTGTATTGTTCTGTGATTCCCCCCCCCCCATGACTGTGACAGACTCTGCCTCTCTGCTCCTTTGCATCGCAATAGGTCGCCATCAATGACTGAGGGCACCATCTTGTTTTTCGTACACCACGTGGAAAGGGGGCAGTTTCATAAAAGGGCCTTTTAAAAAAAAAAGGGCAAAAGTTCCCTTTATTGAAAACCGTTTGTTCTCTGAAATGTATTCACGACGCCTGCCACAGTCTCTCCTGTGTGCTATGAGCCGTGCATTCTAATACACGGTCACCAAATGAGAGAATTAATAATTGACATCCTGCATGAGGAAGCTCTAATAATGTTGTGTCTGAGCCACCAGCCCCTCGGGGGGAAATAAACAATCTATTTATTAAATAAAACCCACCATGATGAAGGTTATTATGCTCGGTCACACAGATGAAACGGGTTCCTTTTAAAACAATTTCTAAAGCAGATCCTGCAAAGCACAAGCTGGAATGCACACAAGTGGTTTTTCTGCATTTGCAAGTTACTGTTGAGGATTAAATGTTCTGTCTCTCCATGAGTTAGATGGATTTATACTTATATTTCTGCAGGAACAGTAATAAATACGGTTGAGAAAGTAACAAGGCTGTTCTGATTTAAAGTTGCATGGCTACACTATGTATGTGTGTGTGTTGTGTGTGTGTGTGTCTGTGTGGCCTGAGGTAGAGAGGATATGACTTGGCGTGTTATTGATCACACGCAGGTAATCACCGGCTCTGATCCTTAATTACACATATAGATTACCTGAGGACTCGGCAGCAGCAGCAGCAGCAGCAGCAGCAGCGTCTGTACGACCTCCCCTGGAAGTGACAAGGTCAGAGCAATGACAGCCTCAATAAAACCACTGCAGACGTGGCACAGTCGATACAGTGGATCGTCAAGCTCGTGAGGCCACGGCTTCACAGCCGCTCCACCGATAAGGCAGCAGATAATTCATGTTAACAACTGAAATAATCCCAGTCATAATTCACCGCACAGACTGGGAGCCTGGCCAGTGGAAACGCTGCTTATCCGATGTGAATAAATGACACGGTGAAAGGAGCAAATAGCCGTTTATCACGTGATCGCAGGCATGAAGATTTACTGCACGTCCACCAACCCTCTCTGCAGGACCTACTTTGTTGTAGCCTCATGACATGATGGGTGTTTCCTCTTTTTTTAAAGAACAAACAAAATACATATAGGGAATCCTGACATTTGTTATTTTGCTCAACGACTAAAGGTCCTGTATGTTTGCTGTATGGAGGCCACCAGTGAATATAATGGGTTTTAATGTCCCAGTGAATCTGTCAGCTGCTGCTTCACGGCTCGCTGCCAGAGACATGCTTTCCTCGCCGACCGCCACGAAGTCGTCCAAGGCCAAACTGCCCCGGTGTGGAGGTGGAACGTTGCAGCAGAGGTTTGTTGTGAACCTGAGCGAGCCGCATGTTGTCGGGCTCAGGAAACAGTGGAATCACAGTTAATTAAAGGCTGTGAAATGAAACCTTGGCTTCGGAGGAGAACCCGGGGTGAGACCTGTGGTTTGTAATGCACGTCTCCTTCTGCTCGGCCCCAATTTATGTGCATTACATCCCTCAACATCCTATAGTTCCAGACTCCTGTATGAAAAACACCTCAGCACGATCAATAACAAAGACAGACTCAGACGAGCTTCCTGGGAAAAAATAGAAGACGTGACTCTGAATTACAATCAAAGGGACGAGTCACACGAATATTCTCTCAAAAGCACCTGGTGTTTGTCTTCTAATCACATCTCACCATCTTTAAATCTTTCCAAAGCATTATTTTCTTACAAAGATAAAGGATTTAGATTGAAATCTGTTGTGCGTGTGTGTGTGTGTGTGTGTGTGTGTGTGTGTGTGTGTGTGTGTGTGTGTGTGTGTGTGTGTGTGTCACATCACTCACTGAGTGCCAGACAAAATCAGTTTATAAAGCCAGACAGGCCTGGAGCCGAGCCAGTTAATTTGTGTGGGAGCTTGTGTTTGTCTCCATCTTGTGTTAGTGTGTATTTCATCACTGTGCCTGTGTGGACCTCACATCAGAGCCCTGCTGTTCCTGCTGCTCATGGATCCTTCACTGCTTCTGCAAATACTAGTTAGAAACACAGATTTGATGTTAACATGTAACACTGCAATAAAAAAGTGAGCGATGAATTATCTCTGATATCTTTGATTTGAGTGTTTCCATGGAAGCCAACAGCAAAGTGCTGCAGATTCTATCTGACTTCAGACTTGCACTGAAGTACGGACATTTTCTAGAGATTTTAGAGTTTGTGAGAACGCAAATCTCCAAGTCACTTTCTGTGGAAATTTTCCAGAACTTTTCCTGCCAACTCCCGAGTAAAATGCCAAGAAAATGTCAGAGTGTGAGAATAAATTCACAGCGAGCGAGTGGACGTGTTGATGATGTTTCTAAAAAGTCATACTGACGTGAATCTGGAAGAATACAAATACCTCAAGATGAAAAGGAAGACCACCACGCAGATAAGAAACACCACGAGATTCCAGAGCTTTTGGTGATAAGTGCCGACGCCGGTGTTAATGTGCTGTTAATTGATACGTCATGTCCTCCTGCTGCTCCGCCCAGGCTCCCCCCCTCACCTGATTCAACGAGTCTGACCTGAACAACCTCCTGCTGCTTCTTCACATGTGAAACACAATCGTGTCGCACAAACTGCTCGTGCGAAATGGCCTCAAATCCCTGTGACATTGTACAAAAGCAACAAGTGTTGTCTCTCCCTCCGCTGATGATTCTGCGCTGCTTTGTATTCCCTCTTTTGCACATTTCACTCGCTTTAATAAGTTTGCTTTGTGACGGCTGTGATTTCCCCCAACGCGCTCCCCCTCTCCCTGCGTCTCGGCGTGACAGCGCTGCGGCGTGACAGTTTCTCGTTGTTCTGATGTCAGTGTTTCCCCTCAGCTCTCACTCTCGGCTTGTAAGAGCTTAACCAGCGGCTCCCTGTGAGCCCGAGCGTAATTACAACAGCACAACATCAGCTCGGCTATTTTGTCTGACAACAAAAACGCTTCGCAGACAAAGACATACTAGCTTTATTCAATGGAGTGTGTGTTTGTGTTGTATCTGTGTGCTCATGCAGTACTTATATATATATATATAGACATGTGTGACATCTTCGTTCTTGTTGTTTATTTCCACTACTTTCAGTATATTTAACCAAGTTACTTCTTACACACATGTCTGTGTAAGTAATTCAGCAGAAATGAAGTTAAATAAAAAATGAGAAAGTTGTTTATTGTGCGTAATGCACAATGTACCCACAGGTTTCCAAACATGCCATCACGTGTGGGGTCTCCACAGAAATGATTCATTTCCACGTTGTTTTCTGACCACAGACGCGCAAAGAGGGATTTAACCTGAGAATCAAATACACACCTGAGTGGAAGGATGCCCCCCCCAACACACACACACCTGCTTCTAAAGGTGAGACATGCGTTCATCTTCTTTATGGTGCCGGCCTTGGCTCTTAATGGTTCTTATGACGCACCGCTGAATGGCTGCTGCCTCCGTCTGAAGTGAAGTGTGGAGGATTGTTGTGTTTTTTAAAAAGTTGTTCTGATGACGCACACAGTGCTGCGTGTGCGTGTCTGTGCGTGAGAGATGGAGACAGAGACGTGGCTTATATGGAGGCTTCATTGTGTGTGTGTGTGTGTGTGTGTGTGTGTGTGTGTGTGTGTGTGTGTGTGTGTGTGTGTGTGTGTGTGTGTGTGTGTGTGTGTGTGTGTGTGTGTCCAGACCTTGGAGCATGTTTTGGATATGGATCAGCTTTGTTCTCATGAATCATTTACATTATGGATTAGATTTGTTCTGATACTGACCCTGATGATTATAACACACAGCAGAAAAACATGATTGGATTCATGAGATCGAAACAACTCATGTGATCTGATTCTTTGCTGCTGTTCGATTGACTCACACATTGTGTTACAACATCCATGTTTTTCCCAAGCACTGACGTCCTACGAGGAATACGTGAAAGCACATTGAGCCCAGACGAGATTAGAAACAAACTTTTTCCCAAAGACACAAAACGGAAGTGATTTCCCGTCACTTCTGCTCATAGGAGCCGTCACTACTGTTGCTGCTTTGGTACAAAACAAACCTACATCCTGACTTAACCCAGATAACGGTAATTGCGCGGGGGGGGGGGGGGGGGGGGGGGGGGATGTAATCGTGTGTCTGACGTGAGTAATCCACATCAAAACAACATTGTTCAGAACCAGCGCAGGTGTTTAAACAGCTCATCCCCCTCGTATTCAGATTGTCTTTCCAGGTGACGGCTGATAGGAGTGATTTACTGTACACTCATATCTCCAGTGCAACACTCAGAATAACGGAGCATCACAAGTGAAGGAATCATTCATGATGGATATTTTGCATCAGCGGTTACAACTCTGGAGGTTTTTCCTTTTTTTAAAAAATGGAAATGTTAGTGTAAAAGTGTTTATTTATTCATGTTGCTCATTTGTCAGCGGTTCAGCCGAGGTTGTGGTTTCCTCCCCCCCGCTCGCCGCTTGATTCCAAACTGTCATTAAAGATGTAGAAGTGTGAGAATTCCTGTCTAATGTTATATGTATGTAAGTCGGAGACCTTTATAACCCCGTGTTAAATATCTAGGACGGGAGGGAAGAGGGAAGAACGCCGCGCTGCTGCCGGAGTGAATTAAACTCATGTATAAATCATTGTATGGGTTTCATGAATGTAGTCGGCAGAGAAAGAAGATGCAGGGATGGAGAGGAGAGAAAAGGGCGGTGATTGTGAATGAAGAGCAGGGAGGACAAAGAAGGAAACTTGATTAAAAGACAGAGAGAGAGGTAAAAAGAAAGGTAAAAGTTAGATGGGATGAACGAGATGAAAAAGACAAGGTGTGAAATAAACCGGCGCTGAGAGAAGGAACCGTCATCCGCTGAGTAAGATTTCATTAGTAATTGATCCGAGCGCTGAGGCATGTGTGATAAAATGCTCGACAGACGACTACATTAGTTTGCATCGCAGACATTTTGGGACTTTGATGGTTCCAGACAGAGAAATTATTTAAAAGCCGAATGCTCCCAGACGCTGGTATTGAGTTTGATTGTTACCCGTCAACCTTTAAGACAAACGAGTGTCTGAGACGGTTCGTTAATAAAAACATGGAGAGAGGAAGAAAGAGAAAACAAAGTCAGTAGTTGGCGTGTAATCACTGACTTGATGTAGAACCTGTCTCTCTGGAAGGTAAAGTAAGCAAATAAATAAAAAACTGTTTTCCCATCAGCGCCGTGCTGCCAGTGAGATATTAACAAGGATTCATCAAACCAGACAACTGTGCAGAGTTGATATCAGATCTGTTTTGTTTTTTTCCACATAAGGTATTTACACTCGTCTGCAACCATCTGGTGAGAGAGGCTGCATGGAAACAGCAGAACACAGATGATTGATGGGGAAATCGTTGGCATTTAACTTTGAACACGTTCCTGTTCGAGTGGAGACTGAGGATCCTGAGGTTTTAATCTCAAACGTAGATGAAGTCTGATTTACATGAGGTTTATCTGAGTTGGCGGCCAACAACAAAAAGGAATAAAGCAGTGGGACGATTGTTCAAAGATAAATTCACTTTCTACTCAAAGGCCCCGTGAAATGAAAACTGTATTTTCTCAGGTTTGATTTTGTGTCCATGTGTTGATTCTTCATTCATCGCTTGTGATTTGTCAACATCATAGAATTTTACAGCAAAATCCAGGTTTGATGACTCGTCCTGCACTAAAAGGCGTTTCTTCATCTGTTTACATTCTGTCTGTCACCAAGTGGCAAACCACCCTGACATCACCCGTTGGTTTGCAAGCTGCCATTTTGAAACCAGACGTAAGTGCGGTTATCAAGGCACTAATGCACACGATGCTTTTTCGTCAATTTGACTCTAAACGGGACCATAATTTCCAAATAAACATCACGTTGTGTCGAAGACGAGCAGAATCTCTATGAAAATGTTTATCAAAGTTAAAAAAATCAAGTGAGAATACAGGTTTTAGGCACATCAGAGTCTATGTCCATTGTTTTATGTACAGTCTGTGGCATAGATGAAAGTGGCAGAGAGAAAACCTGCACATTAGGGAGCAGGCTTTAGTCGTGATGGTCATTGTTAAACTAAGTCAGCCTCTTTGGAAGCCTCACCCATGCACTAACCTCAGGGTCACATCCAGGGCAGTTTAAATTAGAGGGACGTCACTTTGTGCTAAAGTCAAAAACAGACGTACAGTCGGCATCGGGAGGTCGACCCGAGCAACGAAGCTAATCCGAGCGGCAGCGGCAAGAAGGCCGGTCGGATACAGGCAGCCGGTCTAAACGCAGGTGGCAGATTGCAGACAGGCTAACGGGAACAGAGAGCATGCAAACAGGACTGGCACAAAGCAGCACCAACAACACTGACAGTAACACAAAGCACGACTGACAAACTGGCGAATGGGAGCGGGAGAGTGGCTGAATGTATACACTGGGTAGACAGATGTGGCCTGATGTGGGAATAAGGGACAGATGTGCAGCACGGCCAGGTGACTGGCAGGAGGAGGGAGGGGGGGGGGTGGACCTGTTGAGGGCAAGCGGTGACGAGATGTGGAGCGACAGAGTCCACGAGGAACACGAGAGGCATTTCTGAATCTTTTTGTCTGAACTCGAGTTCTCACACGCTTGTGAAATGTCCCCGAGCGTCGTCCTCCCTCCCGAGTGTTGTCGCTACGCTAATTCTATCAGGACGCTCTTTGGCAGCTGGTTTATACATCGATCCATGGCAGCCTAACCAACGCCTCTTTTACATTTCATTCCATGAATATTTAGACAAGATATTATCCATTTAGATTTTGAATATGTGGTGCATAAACTAAAATTATGAGTTTGAAAGAGATATGAAGATCGACAGGTGAGAGAAGACTGACTGGCAATAACTAGGCAATTCAATTTCCATGAGTTGTAAAGTTGTGTTGAAGTGTTGCCACCTTGTGTTGTTGCATTTGTAAATCATAAAAAAGTAAAGTCCATAACTCAAACTCCGTCTTTAGAGGAAGGCAAGTTTCCAGCTTCAAACACAGCTTTGTTATAAACCAGAACATGTCCGTCATACGTCTACAGTCTGGAGAGAGATCAAGTACAAGTTTCTTTTATGTTTGACATTGTGTGTGAAGTACCTGGGAAATGTCCATGAATACATAAATGAATACATTAATTCCCATGACCTGGATTGGACTGGGAAGCACCTACGCTTAAATATTTGTTAAAAGTTGAATCGTTTCCACTGAAGTGTTTCTGTCTCCAAACAAATTCTACAGGAACCACATGGCTTCAACAATACCCTTCATATTTGGGGTCAGATCTAATAATTAGTACGTGTTCTTTCTGAAGAGGAGTCGTACTCAGGTCAGATATAACTTCACGGAACTGGAAACCCTTCGTCAAATATTACATTTTCTATATTCACCCATTAAAAACTGTAAGATTATAACATTCTCTGTCACTGTGGGACATCATGAAGAAAATTGCTAAAAGTGAAAACCTGATTTAAACAATCTTCCACCAGCCGGATGAACGTTGAGAGAAAAAGCTCTGGCTCAAGGTCTCAGGAAGCACAATGTTCAAAACCCACTGTGTGAAGATTCAATGAGCAGCTTCAGAAGAAGGACTTTGAGTCGTCAGTGGTTCCGTGTGTGAAGAGAACAACCTGGTAATGAACTGTCAATTAGTGCGGCTAACAAGTCTAACAAGATGAGACAGAGACGCACACATTGTACGTGCATGTGTCAGCAGTGAGGAACGCAGAGTGTGTCTGTGTGTGTGTGTGTCTGTGTGTGTGTGTGTGCTGGATGTTTTGTCTTCATGTGTGTGTTTTGAATCTTAGTGGACAGGTGTGCGTTTGTGGGTCTTTGTGTGTGTTGACGGGCTGAGACAGGGCGAGCATCACTTGACTTAACTGTGGAGACATATTTTGTGTTTGTGTGTGTGTGTGTGTGTGTGTGTGTGTGTGTGTGTGTGTGTGTGTGTGTGTGTGTGTGTGTGTGTTTGTGTGAATGGCTAATGAAGCTAACAAGAGATGACCTCTGTGTGCAGCAGTGAGAAGATCGAGAGAGATTATGTGCATCAGTTCATTTTGGTGTGTGTGTGTGTGTGTGTGTGTGTGTGTGTGTGTGTGTGTGTGCGAGACTAAGCAGTAAAGACACAAATGTCAGCCTGCAGAGCCTTGGAATCAGCAGAGTCACCGTAAATCTCTACACGTCTGACCCCTGTCTCCATCTGCTGTTTATCCGTTTGGCTTGAGTCTGTCGATGTGTGTGGAAGCTGCAGTGTCCGCCGAGTCTTTTGAAACATCGATTTAAAGAGATACCGACGTCAATAGGAGCAAAAAGCCTGATGCTCCAACGCGTAATCACAAAAAGACAACAGACACAGTCTCAATCACTGTCGGTAGAGTCGATCCAAAAGTACAGGGGACGTATAATCCAATGGGAACCTCTGTCGCTGTTACAGCAAAATGTTATAACGCAGCAGATAAAAAACACCTTAATACTGCTGCGTAAAAGCTCGAGTTCTGAGCGTAACTTGAATTTAAAGAGGCAGCACGATCACTTACAGAAAGATGCAGGTTGGCAAAACCAGACTACTTTTCTCTAGACGGCAGAAATTGAGGTGAACACACGAACAAATCCATATTTATGCAAAGGCTCAACTTCACAGCCTCCGCTGACAAATTGGAGGTAAAATTACAGGAACGTAAAGCTGCTGGTGTTTCCAGCTAACACCTACACAGCCGGTACGTTAGAAGTTTGGAGCATTAAAACACGGCTACAAAATAAAACCCAAAGACATTTCTGTGAATCGTGCAACAAAAGTTCACTTTCCAGCTTTGAGTTGAGCTCGGGAGCTTTGCTGTGCGGCTCATCACAGGAAGCTGAGGTTGTTTACCTTCAGTCAGACTCCGAGACGAGATGATTTCTCTTTTAACGGATGTGAAAGGCTGCAGGAGGAAAGAAGGGAAACAGATGCAGTTTGATAAATATGTTTCTGTCCATCTTTTTCAGTCTGTTTCGCTTTTACATTTTCTCCTTTACCTGATGTTTTGTTTCTTCTTAAATTAACCTTTAGCTTTTGTTCTATGTCTTTTCACATCCCTCATTCCTCTCTCGTCCGTGTGTGTGTGTTGCCAGATAACCTGTCTGTGGTGCAATTGAGGTTAATGAGGGGAGACAGCATCAGGCTCCAGATCCCTTTAATAAACCTCGTCAGCTCCGCCCGTCTGCTGCATGCCAATGAGTCACCCCCAATGTATCGCTGCACCCGACTCAGTGGAGACGGAAAGGAAAAAGGGAGACGAGGGCTCGGATCTTAAAAAAACAAACTGTTGAATGGCTTGAAAAATGAGTTTGAGAGTTTGCAGGTCAGTTCGTTATCAGCGGCAGACGACGGAAGTGACAGCGACAGGATTTATTCATGTGGAGTCGAGCGGTTTTGGAGGAAATGAGATTATAATGGACCAAATTAGATAAAACTCTCATAATATCTATAGGGGAATTAGGAAGTAGATACGATTTTCTAAAGTTTTTTTTTTTTTTTGCTATAATAACACATTGTTAATGTCGTACATTAATCACCTCCCTCCAATTATGTGGTCGATTTGTAGAAAAAGGGTAAATAGATTAAAAAAATACAGATTATACAGGATGAGTTTCAGTGTCTGGGATATAACTTTACTGCAAAACTAATTTAAACATTTAACACATGTTCTACACGTACGTATGTTCTCACTGGAGGACGCAGGCGAGCAAAGCCGTCCTGAGCGAACAGTCGCCCCAGTAGAGCTCTTGAGAAGAGGCAGCGGGGAAATATTCTGGGTTCTACACCGTCGGGAAAGTAACGAACAAAAGTAAGACTCAACTTTTGTACCATGCAACTAGCTCACAACAAACCTGTGAGCTCACCTGTCTGCTGCAGTGGAGGAGGAGGACGAACCACAGGTCAACTTCAACTGGACAAACTGGAAGAAAACTCAAGTCGTATTTGAGAGATTTGGACATTTTCCAGACAGGAAGGGGCCTGTTAGTAGTGACTGAGTTGCATCATGGGAAGTGTGGGATCAAGATAAATTCGGAGCTTGGCCCAGTTGATCAACTCAAAGCCAACTAATTCTAAACTGTAAAACTGAACTTCTGCAGGAAACTTTTAAATTCATCCTCATCATTTCATACATTCTTCACTGCATCTTCTACTTTACCAGAACGTTGGTGATGATGAGTATTTCTCTGTGTTGACAAACATTTGCATAAGATGCATGGAACACTTTGCATTTCCACACTGCTCCCGTCTCTCTCTCTCTGTCTCTGTCTCTGTCTCTGTCTCTGGCGCCGAGCCTGTGCTTTGCAGACTTGTGTTGTCTGGTAGAACAGACACCCTGAACAACTCGACCCCCTGAGGAGGAGTCGTCTTCTGGCGTCGCTGTGCTTCCATGTCCCATGTTTCAATCTGCTCGTCCTGACAGGCAGCGGCAGGGTCTGTTTTTCAAGCTGCAGATGGTTCTTCGTCAGACGGCCGCACTCCTCCTCGGCGACACCCCCTCCCCACAGAGGTGTGATCACAGAACGTCGTCTTCAGGTGATGTGATGCAGAGCTGAGCCGGAAAATATGGAGTGTGCAGAGCTGTAAACACAGAGGAATGTACAATTACCAAACTCTTCCCCAACGTTTCTTTGCACATGATAACACAGATGTGGTGGTTTTAACAGATTACAGCACGGTATAACCAATACATTTATAGATTTGATGGATCCTGAACTTTTCTCCTTAACTTTGGCTGTTTTCAATCTGCTCGGTTCTGCACTTACTGCAGACGTCAGTGAGAACAAAACGCTTGACGGGGATTTACAGGCAGAAATCCTCATTTCTTTTCCAGAGTAGCAGAGGTAATCTATCGCTCTGCTGCGAGAGGGAATGTCCTGTCGGCTGGTTCATTCATGGAAACAGAGATATTCAGTTACAGGATCTCATGTAGTTCATGAAAACAGCTCAACAGGCCTGAAACCTTCGTACTGTCAGTGGTCACGTAGCCACAGGACGAGGAGACACGAGACGAGGGGACACAAGACGAGGGGAAGAGGAGAAGATGGAGAAGAAAGGAGGTGATGAAGATGAGCGGGTGGAAGAGGGGATGAGAGGGGAGACGTAATGATGCAAGTACCCAAGATAAGTGACTGCCATCTGATGTTGGCATGCACCACACAGACACACACACACACACACACACACACACACACACACACACACACACACACACACACACACACACACACACACTAACCCGCTGCATAGAGCCCCTGAGCTACATGAAAAATGGTCGCTCTTTTCTCAGCTTGTTTACAACAGTGGCACTTTTCAATTAGCTGGGCAAATGCACATTCACACACACACACACACACACACACACACACACACACACACACACACACGCACACACACTGGAAGCCCATTTTTCAGTAGAGAAAACAACAGAGGCTGTAAAACAAATGAGCTGTTGCACAGGAACATACACACACTTTTCACATGGAGGCAGTAAATTAGACAAAGCACACAGATGCAGATGGATTTCTTAAGAGAGTAAATCTTCTGAGGATTCTTTTCAAACACTCTTCCCTCGTGTCACGATTCAATCAAACGGACTAATTGGTAAATCCCTATAAATATATGATGTGAAATAAAAAAAACACACGCTTGCAGATGTTATCTTCATGTACTGCAGTGTGTGTAAGTACCTTCTATAATAACTCATTTAGAAAAGAAAATACTTTGTGGGGGGGGGGGGGAGTAAAACAATACAAACCAACATCTGGCTTTAATCTGCAGTGAGAATTAATACAATCGTTACTCACGGAAATGACTCAGCACAGACGCAGGATATTATCGTTTTGTTTCCACGAGATAATGGGAAAGAAACTGTAATTTCTCTAAAACCACTTTGTCTCTCAAATATGTTTTCGACCTGATCTCCTTTTGATTACTAATCAAATAACTACGTCACGTTTCTCATTCTGTAAACGTCCCTGAAACGTGGGAGGCCATGGATGTGTTACAAGAAGAATGACTGTGTGTGTTTGTGTGTGTGTGTGTGTGTGTGTGAGGATTCCCACATGTTGTGTATCTTGAACTTTACTTACAATAGTCTCATATTTCTATGCTAATGTAATTTCTGCCAGTCTCACTGTCACCTCCATCGTGAGTTTACAGAGAAAACAGCAGCGACGCAGTGAGGTGGGTGAAGTGTGTGTCTGCTGACATGACTTTATTTTCATATGCTGACAGAATCACTGCGTTATCTCCAGGAGAACAACTCCAGTGTCTCCAGGATGAATAAATAACATGAACTTTTCTTTGTCCTGCACCAAACACTTTCATCTTCTTTTTAGTTTATTCATTTAGTTTAATATGAACAAAGATGTTTTATTTCATAGGGAGGTCATTCTTCATTCTGGGGATAAATCAAAATGTAATCAGTCATCTTGAGGTTGTGTCAAAAGGGAACAGATGACAGATGTGATTAACACCTGCCCTCAGTGAAATGATATCGTGTTTAGATACAGAAACAGATGATTATATAATGAATGAAACTCTGATCCAAACTAAAATCATAATTTATATACATGAACATGTGGAAGCTTCAGTCACATGAAGTGGTTTTGGAAAGAAGATGTACGCTACACATTTAAAGCCTCCGATTCAACCAATGACTCACACAGTCAGGAACAGAGAAGATAAAGATATTAAAGAAAATACTACGATATTGTTTTGATCTATATTTGGCAAATTAAACGCGATGAAGAAACCATTCACACGGGAACATGGGATTGAAACTGGGAACAGATGTTTACGTTCCACGATCATCAGACTAAAGCAGCTTTTCCATGTTTTCTTTATTTGTGGATCCAGGTTCTTTATGTCACTAAGGACTGATGTGTCATCCTGTCGATTCACCACAGAAGCTGTATCTGTTTTTAGTTCCAGTTAAATTGAGCTTTGATAAAATAAAAACCCTGAGTTGACTCATAACGACCTGTTTAGCCGAGTCGGCCTCATGCACGCTGGTTATAATTGATTTTTCATGGATTTCAAGATGACGTGTTAATTACTAAACCTCTATTGGCTCCAACCTTGGAAACCGACATTAGTTTTTGAACGAGCAGCTGCTTTCTTTAAACATTTACCTTCATGTTGCATTTACAAATTAACCTTTAAATATCCTCTGTTAATGTTTCCCTTTTCTCTTGTAAGAGAAGCTATTCCATTAGTTCCCAAACTGACACTATTTCCCTCGTCCCCCGTATGCAAACCAGCCAACGTTACCACTTAAGCTTCTGTTAAAAGCCTGGAAAAGCTTGACTCGCCACAACCTGTGATGAACCTGAGATACGCTGACGTGGCCCCTCTGTGAGGAGCAGAGTGGTTTGTGTAGCTCTAATGGTCAGAATGAGGAGCACTGAGAGCACCTCTTCCATATTTAACACTCATTCATGCCCACTTGTGCGAAGGATTAAGATAAAAAGGGGCAGCGGGGGTGGCGTAGTAAAAGAGGTGCACCACCAAATTTAGTAACCTTATTGAGAGCAGATAGATGACAGCAGGGCCGGGACACAAAGTGCTGCTGCAGACTACAGGGAGATAATAACTGGATGGTAAAGAAGTCAAACAGGGACTGTGCGTCCATAAGGATTCTGCATAGATCCTCTTCCTGCTCGTTAAACCCACAGAATCCCCCGTGGCCTGGATTCCATGTTCCACCACATCTCTGGATTCAGGTCCGGTGACTGGTGAAGGCCCCTGAAAGTCCCTGAACTCACCATCATGTCACAACTTGTCATTAAACATGCTGCAAGTAGCCACAGCATGTTAACTGGTTCTGTTGATTCCGGTTCTCACTCCCTCTCTCATGCTGGAGGTATCATCCAGAACGTTTTTACCATCCACGCAGTCAGCCAGACGTCATAGTTTCAGCTGCAGCTGTGAGTGAACCTACAAGTGGAATTCATTGCACACGAGAACGTCTCTTTCACACTCTCGTCTGTGGGGAAACACTGGTTTTATGTGTTGGTCCCATCATGAGTATATTCAACCTGGAGCCACAATGCTCCAGGTATCAAAGGGTCGTGAACCTCTGTTAATAGAAGGTATTTTGGTTTTTCAGTGTTCTACTGTCCAGTGTTGGTGAATCTGTGTCCGCTGCAGCATCAGACCCCCGGGCCTGCCTCTCCTCCCTCTCCTCCCTCTCCTCTCTCTCCTCCCTCTCCTCTCTCTCCTCCCTCTCCTCCCCTCCCTCTCCTCCCTCCCCTCCCTCTCCTCCCTCTCCTCTCTCTCCTCTCTCTCCTCCCTCCCCTCCCTCTCCTCTCTCTCCTCCCTCTCCTCCCTCTCCTCTCTCTCCTCCCTCTCCTCCCTCTCCTCTCTCGCCTCCCTCTCCTCCCTCTCCTCCCTCCCCTCTCTCTCCTCCCTTTCCTCTCTCTCCTCCCTCTCCTCCCTCTCCTCTCTCTCCTCCCTCTCCTCCCTCTCCTCTCTCGCCTCCCTCTCCTCCCTCTCCTCCCTCTCCTCCCTCCCCTCCCTCTCCTCCCTCTCCTCCCTCTCCTCCCTCTCCTCTCTCGCCTCCCTCTCCTCCCTCTCCTCCCTCTCCTCCCTCTCCTCCCTCTCCTCCCTCTCCTGCCTCCCCTCCCTCTCCTCCCTCTCCTCCCTCTCTTCCCTCTCCTCCCTCTCCTCCCCTCCTCCCTCTCCTCATCATTGTGCTTCTCTCTGCACAGCCGCTGCTCACCGGAGGTTTTCTGTATATTTCCCAGCACTCGGAGGAAAAGCTCTAGAGAGTGAAAATCCCTGGAGAGTTGGAGCAATACTCCGACCTGCTTCTCCGGCACCAACACAACACCTGTACGACCTGTATCTGCTGCCACGTGATTGGCTGAATGCATGAAAGAGCTGGTTTCCAGGTGTTTGCTATTAAATTAGTGAGTGCTACTAATATTAAACATATTAATAAGCCATGTTTTTAAATAATACCAAGGGAATATTGAAGCTGCTCAGTTACAACATGAGCAAAGAGCTTTTATGGAATCAGATATCCACATCTTTACCCTCTATACCTCTAAAATGAAAATAGTTTTGCTGCTTTATGGTCCACAGGCTGTGCTTCTTGATTCAAATCAGAATTTATCCTCGAGCGGGTCACTTTCACTTCATTTCACCACAGGTGTTAAGATTAGCCCCCCCCCCCCCCCCCCCCCCCCCCCACATGACCAGAGTCCATTTGAAGAAGCGAAGCTCCCAGAGGAGACGAAGCACATCAAGTCACTTCAGGTTCTCCACAGGACGAGAAAACGATGGATTTCAATGAAACTGCCTTCGAATGTGGAAAATTGAGTTTATTCAGTTTGGACCCCCCCCCCCCCCCCCCCCAGGATGCAAGAATGAGAAAGTGTGAAAGAGCCTCGGTCTGGTTGTTGGACTTCAGAAAAACAAGCTTCCCATGTGACGTATGAGGTGAAACAAAACCAAATGCAACCATCAAGTAGTTTCCAGAAATCCTGAGACGATCATTAAATATATTCAATAGACCGTGGCCATTTTATCCATTGACCAATAACATATATATATATATATATATACCACATATATAGCCATATGTAGTCTTATCTCTTTTATTACACTGTTTATTCACATTATAAATACATATGAACGACAGCAGATACTTTTCTATTTCTTCATTTTGCTTTTCCACCTTGTTGTGTTGCTTCCTGCAAAACTCTGTTTTCACATCTCTTATGTTCACGTAGATTATTTCCCAATTGATTTGAATCACCTGTCATCACACATCACTCAGATCATAAGTGGCTGTTGATGTGTCGTTAAGACGCCAGGGACTGAATTAGAAGTTTGAACGTGCACATCCATTCGTGTTTACTGTATTCACGTGCGCATGTTGTGGGGGTGCGGTTTTGTCAAATGTGTCCCCTGGTGAAGGGAGGTCAGATTGTGTGAGTGTGTGTGTGTGTGTGTGTGTGTGTGTGTGTGTGTGTGTGTGTCTCCTCCTGGCCTGATAAGAATCAGTTATTATGTGGTTAGTTAGTTCTCTGCTGAGCCTCAACACCCGTTCATGGTCACACTGTGACTGAGAAGAGAAGGAGGCACCAGAACGAGTTCCCTCGATCCGGTGTGTCCGTGCACATTCACCTACAGAGAGCCGAGGTTAGTTCAAAAGTGTCTCAATCCAAGAAAAGCTGAACCGCAGTCAACAAATCATGTTAATTGGAGCCAGTTGAAGCGGCGCAGGCACATTGGAGTTGAAGCTGAGCCCATTGGAGGGATTAGGGATCTAATCTGGCCTGAGAACACCTCGGGATCCCTGAGGACGAGATGAAGGATGTGGCGACGGAGAAAGACATCTGGGCAGCTCAGCTTCCACACAGACCCAGATTCAGGAGAGGAGAGAGAGAGGAGAAGAGGGTGTTTGGGTTAATATCACTGAAACGTAACTCAAAAAGACATATTAGAGAGTTATTAAGAATTCAAATGAACATGTTGCAGATTTGTTGCATTAGAGAAGCATCTGTTTTATTAACATTCAGAATCCATTCAGCTGCACGCTGTGTCCTCTCAGAAACAACCTCTGCTTCCACCGTGAGTCATGTGTTCAGTGTGGTTCACATGGGAAACGAGAGGGAAATCATATCTCTGGACTCTGGTGGGCGGAACAGGCTGCTGCTGCTTTTCAGCAAAAACGTATCGGTGGTTTAATTTTCCTCTGATTACAGAGTCGTCCTTCAATCAGAGGCCCCGCTGAAGAGTCTTTTAACTCCTACCAGCGCTGTTGACCTTCGTACGGTGCGGGGAGAGCCGAGATATCGTACCTCAGGGGATTCAGAATAAAAAACAGATTTCTAATATCTGCTGGAAATGGGAAAGTGGATAATTCGACAAATATTTGGCATTTAACAAAACTCCTTGCTGCTTTTATTGAGTGGATCAAGAGCAGAGTTCTTAGGACAAATGGGTCATTAAGACATGAACATTTCTTTTTAAAGAATTAAGTTATTCTGAACTTGATCCATTCGTTATTGTTATTTTATTCAGAAAATCCCACGAGCAGCAGCCTGAGCATATGAGGCCGGTGAAGAGGTGAGTAAAAGATATTGCCCTTTTCTCACATAGTTTATATGAATAATGTGTTTGAATATAAATTAGATTTCTGCAGCGGTATAGATGTTACTAGGTCCGAGTAAATGAAGCTGCAACACAAAATATATGAAAGATTTCTGCCTCAATGTGTTTATCTCCTTATGAAACCACCAGTAACCCACAACATCTGCATGGTATCTGTGCCAGATGTTGTTCAAATGAAGATGAAGCAGCAGCAAAGTTAGAGAGGTTTTAGTTGAACATATGTAACAGGATTAAGGCAGCAGACACAGGTTTTTATACATTTACTTTCTTGTAACATTTCATTTAAGCAATATTTTTTATTTTTTTTATTTCAAACGGGAGATTTGCACTGAAACTCCACTTTCACCTTCACCTGCGAAGCCGGATATAAACTGAGCTAAACTGTTTTTTCACACGTCAGTGTCAAGATTTTTTAAGAATATATCTAATTTAGAAAATCAGAGTCATATCCATTAACACCTCTGATTATTATAAATAACTTTAAATCAAAAGAAAACAGAAATACAACAAATTATGTATAAGTTGAATAAGACAATTGACTAAACTAACACTAATTTCGATACCAATACACTATAACAATATATTTTACAGAATTTCTATATTCTGTAGAATCAAACAAGACGTCACATGGTGAAAAGTGATTCTTTTAGCTGTTTAACCACATGATCACTGCTGTCATCTCTGCTATAATATCATAAAAACCCTAAAGTGGAGCGAGAGAGGCAGAAGAAAACGAGCGTTAAAAAGGGCGATTTACAGAGATCAAGAGGAGCCTGAAGTAATGAAGAGTGAAGATGAGGAAGAGGAGAGAAATCTGTGGAAAATCAGAAAGTGAGGAGACGGGGGGGGGGGGGGGGGGGGGGGGGGGGAGCAGATAATCTGTGAGAGAATGAAAGAGGAGACGCCTTCACATGAAAGAGCGAATGTGATCAGAGTAAACTCTCCCTGTTAGAAACTGTCATTAGGAAACATGGAACCAAAAGGAAAAGAGACAACCCAGCAGCCGTGTTAACCAGGAACTGAACTTTTCTCACAGTTCTTGTCCTAAAGTGGTGAAATCACACACTTCAAAAGAGAGAGATGATAATAATCATTACACATTCACGTCCTCAGTGTTCCTTCTGTTGGGATTCTTCTCCACCGTCGTCTTTAAAACACACAGTTTATTAAAGAAAAGAATGGAAACTTTTAAACTAACAATGAGCCAGTCGATGTGACGTTTCCATGGCAACACCTGGGAAATTCATGACACACAATCACCTAATTATTTATTAATTAAGCTAATTGACTTGAGCCATAAAACATAATGAGTCTGTGGCTACAGTGCAGCAGTTAAAATATTGTGGTGTGATGTTTTTATTCTTTTATGACTGCGACACAAAGATTATGTATTTTTCAACTGTTTTCATTACCGTCTGGTAGAAGCATCACTTGGGAATTTAGGGGCTTTCACAACTAACTGAGTAGTTTTCTCCCAAACCTCCAAAAAACTGGTATCAGAGGTGGTATCAGCCTGGATCCGACTAAACCCTGGATCAGACTAAACCCTGGATCAGACTAAACCCTGGTTCAGCTCGTTTGCAGCGTGGAAACATATTTCTGAATAGTTCAGACTTTCACACCAGTTACAGGAAGTTGAGACGGCGTTAAACAATAGAAGAAGTAGAGGAATTACAAGCAGCTGCAGGATTGTCTTTCCCCTCCAAGGACATAATGTTTGACTGGCAACACGCTGACACACGTCCGTCCACAAACCAATCAGAGTCAAGTAGACGCAGCCCACGTAGGTGATGGGGACAGGACGCAGGACAAAAGTCTTCAGTGCACGAACCTCTGTTCCAACCACGGTTGAGATCTTCAGGTGTGAAAATGGCAACGTGTGTGTGTGTGTCTGTGTCTGTGTGTGTGTGTCTGTGTCTGTGTGTGTGTGTGTGTGGGGGGGACAGCTGCTTCAATCTGTGGTCTTTAATTATTGAGAATCTGTTCTTTTTCTATTTCTGAAACAAAGTCCCAGCAGCAGCGACGGTAGATGAGAGAGCAGATGAGAGTAAAGCAGCTGATTTTCCACCAGCTCAGAGCAGAGGTCTGCCACCTAATGAAAACACATTGTGATGTTTTCTATTATTTCTTCTGGATATTGTTGCTGATGAATGTGTTTCAGCTGCAAATTATTGTACAGGGGGGAGTTCAAGAATAAATCTGCAGGCATGGTTTATAATTTAAATAGATGAGTTACCTCTCGACTTTTAAAAACATTTTTCTTTCACCCCGGTTGTCAGAGGAACACAAAGAAAAGAGATTTTGGCACGAAGACGCCGTGTTTTTGTCATTTCACTCCTTTTTGTCTTTGATTGTGTTGATCCTGAGGTGTTTGATGAGATTAAGGAGCAGGAGCAGACCTTTGCGACAGCTTGTCTCTACATCATGTTGGACACAGATGGAAGAGACGGAGGACAAACCGCAGGGGAGGGTTCAAACCAAAAGGAAAAATACTGAAAACTGTGGATTTAATTTATCGTCATCTGCTGCGTTGAACCTTGAACAACGCTGAAATTGAGCAGGTGTGTGTCGCGGTGCTCGTTCCCTTCTCGTCCTTTCTCTCGCACAAACGTTGATTTAAAATTTCGAACTCGGTCCTTTTGAAAAGCAAGCTAAGGTCAACTCGAGGGAGTGGGAACACAAAAAGCTGTTTTAATATCAAGACCTCGATTGAATCTAAGAGTTTCAGCTCATTGAAAAGGAGCCAATTAAGCTTTGTGTTCCTCATATTGATCAAACTGAATAAACTCCTTCTCCTCTTCGTACTGGTTTACATGCACATTGAGTTAAATCATGAATTCATTCTCACACAGGCCAAAATAATCATCTCATATTTGGATGTTGTAAACTCTGTAATTGGCCTCATAATAATTATATAAGTATATAAACACCCTGATTCTGATTAAAAGCAAAAGAGCACAAGGACTGTACGATAACACAAGTCAGATATCAAACACTGTAATGGATAGAGTATTTTGCAATATATTAAATATTAAACACACACACACACACAGAGGACATTACATTGACTTACAGTTGTTTCATGGAGACTTCTTCTCACCGGCCTCATCCTAGATCCTGTAATTTAAGTAATAGAGACATGTGATCTGTCCCTATGATTTCATGTAGGTCCTCACAACGTGAGTGAAACCTGGACACACACACACACGGCTGCTCTGCAGAGGCATTTTTACAAAGACGTGATTTTGTGATTTTTTTTTACAGGGTAATTTGACAGCAGCTGCTTGAGTCGTGACTTACAATCACACTGTAAATACACAAAACCTCTGCAACACCCGCTGACACACACACGCACACAGACACACACACACGCACACAGACACACACACACACACAAACTCATATAAACACAGAACGAGTACGTAGAGCTGTTCACTCACACTGCATACAAACAGAGTTGTATACATACTCTCCTCCACAGCTGCACTCTGCATACAAACACCTCCTGAATACAGACATACAGCCAAGACTTGCATGGTTACACACACACACAAACACACACACACACACACACATATACATATACATGGAGGTTAAGCAGTGCAAAGCTTTGGAGTTTAAAGTTGTGGCGATTGTTGTCAGTGAACATCCATTTTGTTTCCGTGGAAACAGGTGCCACGAGGAACCAGAACAGATTCAAGTTCACCTGTACCCAGTTTTCTTGAGGTCACATTTTAAACATTCTCTTCCTCGAACATTTTTTTATAAACAAAGAATTGACTTTTGCTTTATCGTTATGTTCGGAACCCATATGGTCAAATAAATGAGGATTTAATAATGAACTAAAAAGTGATCTCCAAAAGAGACGAACGAAAAATTAATTAAACATTGGGAAAAGACGAAGTAGAGCAGACGGCCCTGTAGCACGTAACTGTCAGTCAATCACTCTAATTAATATAGAACATATTCACAAATCACATTTGTCTCCTAGGTGCAACATCCTCTGTTCTTAACCCTCAACAAGGGTGAGGGAATACTACCAAAAATATGTACAGGAGAAAAATCTAGAAACCTTAAATAGAGTCACAAAATATCAGCATTTAAAACATCAACGAGGAAAAGATGGAGAGGTGTTTTAATGTGTTTACACAAAAGAAAATGTCTGACAGAGATGGAGGGAGCAGTAATTTGTAATGATAGAGGTAATGTCAGTAATGGTAATACAGTATATGTGAGTAGAAGTATTGTGTATCTCAAATATCTAGTGATGATCCACGATCAACCATCATGTTCACGATCCGCGTGAGTATCTGAAAAGCTGTTACCTGTCAAATAAAGTCCAAAGTGCGTCGAGTCTCTGTGATGACAAATGTACTTTATTTTTCACTTGACCTGACATTTCAAAAAAGCAGACGGAGAAAAAGTCTTTCACACAACAAACACAGGGAAGTCGGTCACACGGACACAAAGGTGCACACACGTCTGAGTGGGTATATTAATACACACGTACACAATCACAGCCACACACACACACACGCAGAGAGGGAACCATCACCTCGACTTTGTTTCACCTCCTCTTACACGGAGGAGTGACATTTTGAGTGTCAGAGAGTCTGCAGGAAAGTGTGTGTGTTAACTTGGCAAACAGGCGAAAGTGGCAGATGAGTCCTGTGCTGCCAGGCTGACTTCAGGAGAGGCAGAGGCAGCAAGACGCCCAGAAACAAAGGAGCAGCGAGAGAGGGAGAGAAAGAGAGGGGGAGGAAAGAGAGGGGGAGGAAAGAGAGGGGGAGGAAAGTGGGGAGGGAGAGAATAAATTGGGTCATTTTACCTTCAGAAATATCAGGGTATGGCAAAGGTGGAGTACGACTGAGGACGTCGGGAAAAAAAACAGGATTTAGTCGACTATTGTGTGAAATACTTTAGAAAAAACAAGCCTCTCTCTCCTGCCTGTTATCCTCCCACCCACCATTATCCAGGCTGCTTATCCTCCGGGGGTCAACAGGGGGCAGGAGCCAATCCCACACCTGGACACAGCTCTAACAACCAACCACACTCACACAGTTTGTTCAGAGGCTCCGAAGCTGCATGTGAAGCTTAACATACGAACACAATGACGGGCGCACCGTGAGGTCGAGGCTGTCGACAGCAGGACTTTTTTAGGAATCAATTTTTTGAAGTAACTTGAGTTATTTTTTCAGCCCGAATGCAAACGGCAAACAGAAAGGTCCTGGTCGGCCGTCGGGGTTCTAACCCAGAGCCTTCGTCCTGCGAGGCAACAGTGCTAACCACTGTTCCACCGTGCCGACACGTTGCAGTACGTGTTTTGTAATTGACTGATTCTTCTGATGTGGGTTGTCTAAACAGTGCGACTGTGGCTCAGGAGGTAAAACGGGTTTTCCACTATAACCAGAAGGTCAATGGTTTTGAACCCCCGACTCCTTCACTCTGTAAATATTCTCAGGAAAGACACTGGACCCCAAATTGCCCCTGAAATACTGCAGAGTGTGTGAATGATGATGAAATGGATGAAGATTTTTAAGTTTCTAACCCAGCGTGCAGTTGGTCTAACAGCAGCATCCAACATCTGCCCAGATTGGGTTTTTCCAACCCTGTATTTTTGGCTGTAGAGAAAAAAAAGATCCAACGTCTTGTTTTGATATTGCTGTGCACCAGATTGGCGGCTTCTTGGTTCTTGTTAAATTGAAAATGTCACTGTCTTGTTTCCCATCATGTCAAGTTTCCAGAAACGAGGCAATTTTCTGCAACTCCGGTAACTTGACCACTTCTTTTCTGTGCTCGCTGCCCAATCTCGACCTCGCACAGGCTCCAGAAGAGAGAACTTTTTTGGAATGAGGTCACACATTGAGGAAGTGTGAGGTGCCCTTTCCTCAGTTAAACCCTGCCGGCAGATGTCATATAGATTATTCTGGATCACAGAGATGTGAGAAGGAGTCGAGGATAGTTTGTATAGATTGTGCAGGCGTCCGACTCCAGCTCCCACCCGGTCGGCTCAGGCCCTTTGGATTAGAGAGTCTTCTGACTGCTGGCACAGACGATTGTCTCAGAGCAGATCCATAGCAGGCGTGTTTGGAGCCTGTGCTCAGACTCTGGAGGTGGATGTCAACATCTCATCGCCTGCTGGAGAAGCTCCGCGTGACACCATGAAGCAAAGGTGAAGTCCGAGTCGAGATGAGGTGATGGTCGGTGCCACCTCCGAGACGTTTGAGCTGCAGCCGCAACTGATGCTGAGTGAAAATCGAACATGTTGATGGAAGCAGCAGTGGAAGTGAAGATAAAGTCTGTTTTGCTCAGTTAAAGTCGTAGTCGTAGGTTTTAGACATTTTTGAAAGACTCCAGAATATAAAATATCCAGAATAATGAGGGATTTCAAATAGATTTAAATGAAATAAAAGTCAAAAAGTGTCACATGAGCGGTGATGACTCCATCGGATTGAATAGGAAACGCCTGTGAACTGCAGTGAATCTTCAGATCCTCTCCTCAGATGCTCCGGGCTCTGGCTCGGACGCTCAAGGACATTTGACTCGTCGTGCACCCGTCATTTAAAGCAGCTGTCATTCCAGTCTTTTACTCAAAGTGGCTTCTGTCTGTCCTCTACCATAAAGACCTGACTGATGAAACCTCTCTGCAGATCAAGAACCTGTGAAGCTCCGTTAGAGGGTTTGTGGTCTCATCTCTGACCAGGGCTCCTGTTGGCTGGTCTTTCAGTTTGGACGGACAACACGTGTCCTGTTAGCTCCAAACTTCTTCAGTTCCACATTTAAAGAGACTGATGTGCTCCTGGAAACACACACAGTTTGAGGAATGGTTTTTGTGTCGGAGACGGTTTCTGCTCCGCAGAGTTCCTTGGACTTAATGGCTCACAGTTTACACGGGGGTGTCTCTAAACTTTCTAAACTATATCCAACAGTTCAGTTTGGGTCTGGAATGTTAACACGGTGCAGTGACAATACAACAAGTGATGAGTAGTAGTGCAACACTGACATACTGGTCTGGACTGGGAGGCATTTACAACCAATCCAGGAATTGTGGAAAGAAGCACATCTGCGTTTTTCTCTTGCTCTCAGTTTTTCTTTCGATTCATTTTCAAATTTGCACAGAAACTGAAAAGGTCAGAATATAAGACATCATATAAAAGATATATATAAAATCTCTGTTTAACTTTGTGCATCTCTCGGTGCTGTAACACTGAACTGTGTTAACCCACTTGCACTGAATTCCTCTCTTTTCTCTTCATCGTGCATCAGGACACTTTGACATCAACCGACTCTTGTTTGCCTCTCAACTCTTCTTCTATCTCTCTCTCCACCTCTCTCTCTCTTTTGGCTGCCTCGTATTCTTTCTCTCTGCCATGTTCTCCCTCTCTCTCTCTCTCTCTCTCTCTCTCTCTCTCTCTCTCTCTCTCTCTGTGTCCTCCAGCTTCTCTCCACTGTATGGCTCTAATGTTTAGGCCTGTCAGAGGAGGCCCACTGAGAACCAATTAGCTGTAGTTTTCTATGCTCGGCTGTGGAGACACTTTTGCAACATGTGCAGTTTTCACTCACACAAAGTGTTTCTGCGTCTATCAATATTAAAATCACAGGGAGATGCCTCTCTGTGTGTGTGTGTGTGTGTGTGTGTGTGTGTGGAACAGATTCTGAGTTTTCAGGAATCTGCTGCAGACTGATTGGACCGACCGTTAACGCCACAGTGGGATTTAGTTTGAATACAAAAAGTATCACAGGAGTTTCGTCATCAGCTCTTTTGAAGTGTGTGAATGAAGGAGCTTCTCCTGAATGAAGGAGCTGCTCCTGGATGAAGGAGCTGCTCCTGAATGAAGGAGCTTCTCCTGAATGAAGGAGCTGCTCCTGAATGGAGGAGCTGCTCCTGAATGAAGGAGCTGGGAGGCTGCTCTCGCTCAGATGCCTTGTTCCACGCTGCACGATGTTTAGCTTGATTTTCCACTTGACGACAAATGTTCCAACTCGCAGAGAAGCCGCAGATCTCGACCAAATCTGCGTTTGTTTATTAATGTGATGCCAAAAAAACAAATACCTGTTTTCATACCTGCCAACAATTCAGACGACAAAATCAAGGTCGACCCTTTTTTTCACGTCCTATTCTTGAATTCTTGAGCATAAAATCAATAACAAATTAAACGTAAAACTTGAATTAGGCCTAAAAATAGTGCAAATATAGATTCATGTCTGTGATGTTTGTGTCCTTGTGTCACTGCAGGAAACCGTCACGTCCGTGAGATAAGTACAGTGTCAAGTATGTTCCCCTTAATCTGATCTGACTGAGTAGCAAACAGGAACTAGATGATTAGAGACTGTCTGATATTTCACTTTGCAGTTGTTAAGTTTTGGCTAAAAGAGCGACAGTACTTGAGAATTTGTACGTAAGTATCTGGAGTAACAGTGAACAACCAGACTGAGCGCTTGCATCTAGGTTCTTTGGGAGACAACCATCCATAAGCTCCAGATACCATTATTTTATCTGGGTTACACAAAGTTCACCGACATGTCACGGTTGTGCCGTGCGTTTCTATATTTAGAGATTTATGCACATATGAAGCAGTCGGGAATCCACACAGGATTAAAACGTGCGATGGAAACAAAGAGGAAATAACCCACAAAAAGCTGAACTCTACTTAAATGAAAACACACACAGACGCTCGCTCACACCTCCTCTCCCCTCAGAGCCGAGCCGCCTGGGTCCTCGCTCTTTGAATTCACTTCCAAATGGACTGACACCAAACCGCGTTAGACACACTCCGCTGCTCCGTGGTGCAGGAGGCTAAGAGACACCATGTACTCGTCACGTTGTGGGTTTGACTCCAGTTCTTTTGGCGTTTTTTTTCTGTCCAACTTGTCTCATCCTCCTGATTTCCTTTGCTCTTTGTCTCCAGTTTCCCTCTGTGTCCTATTTTCTCCCTCTTTCATTTCAGAGTGTTTCTCTGGCATCGCACCCGTCTTCCAGTGCCAGGCCCCCTTGTCCCACATTGCCTCCCTAACCCTCTGCGTGCAGATGTGTGAAACCACAATCCCGTTAATCCCACTTGTAATGGTGTGTATTGGGAGAGGTATCAAACATGACTGCTGGGGTTGGTTCTTTGGCCGAGTTACATGCATGAGAAACAAGGATTCAGAACCATATGTCCGACAGCGACTGTGGAAAAGCCTCAATTTCTAATTAGACACAAATGAGAAAAGCTTATCGCTGCATTATACATTTGCATATTAAAATTAGGGATGCATCGATACCCCTTTCAGACCAAGAACTTCAATTTACTTGCAGATATAAAGTACTGATATGAGTAATAATGCCTTTACATGACTTATTAAACATGTTTTATTTTCCTCACTCTCTGATCGTTTGAAGTTGTCGTTGCTGACATTTTAATATTCAACTTTGTTTTCCTGAACAAACATGGAACTGTATATCATATACAACCCAAACGACTCACTGTACCAAACTAAACTGTGTAGTTTTATGATACCCTTGTATTTTCGGTGTCAGGTGAGCGTTTGCCTGCTGTTGACCTACATGTACAAACTGGATCCATCTCCTGCAGGGCAGATCTGACTGTTTGACAGGCGGACCTATATTGTCGACATGACATATCCCAGGTTATTTATCCAGCTCAGCGCGCGTCAGCTTCAGACTTCAGGATTCGGATAAACCGACCAGAATCTGTGCAGCGGCTTCGTCGACCTTTCTTCTGGAAAGATGAGCTTTTTTTAAATTGAAGTTTTGCGGCTTGTGCATGAGCTAATGTGACTTAACGAGTTTGTACGGTAATTACTCGTCAGTGCACGACCTCAGACCGTCCACCCACACCTCTGAGGGGGGGGGGGGGGGGGGGGGGGACATCTGCAGGGGAGCTTCTGAGACGTGAGCATAAATGTGAGTAATGTTTATTTTTGAGACTTCAAGTTACAAAGATCTATTTGTGTGATTTGAGAAATATGCAGCTCAAATATGAAATAGTGTTTTGACAGTTATTTTGAATATCTTTCTCCAGTTTGAGATATTGTCTACATTCGCTCTTTTTGATCAAACAAACCCCACAAAATGCTCTGTTTACTCCAGTTTGAGTTGCTTTTCGTTGTCCTCGTGTTTCAGGATATTACTGTCGACTCGTCGCTGTTATCTTAAGGTTTGAAGTCGTCAGATTTTGCTTCGTGCTGAGCTCCACAGAAGAAGCAGGGAAGCTGGAAAAGTAAAGAGAATGAGAGTGTTTATTCCACATCAGTGCTGGAGCTGGTTTCCACCGAGGGACGCACCACAATCAAAGAATCCATTTACTTATTAGAGTCACTTCAGCTGTTCTCCCAAACTCCAGGTAGTTAAAGATTAAAACTGCAGCGCTGGGGACAAAGAGACAATCTGAGGCTGCCGACCCCTGGAAACCTCAAGCGTTCAACTCAGGGAGAAATTACACACAACATTCAGTGGTTTCTTCTCAAATGGAAAACAGAGGTTTGACTAAAAACATAAGAGAATCTGCTGGAGAGTTGGACGATCTTTTCCTCATTGTGACGTTGTACGATCCTGAAGTAAAACTCAATTCTGTGAGCAGGAAAAGTAAGATGAAGAAAACTTTCTCCTGCATCGCTCGGTTTCTTTGGCGGAGATTTCTTTAGACATATCAGGAGCCAGCAGAAGTTACGAGAGGCCCCACAACTGTTCACTGTGAATCAACTTCCACTTGTTTGGACATCGTACAGGCGAGTTAACCTTCTCACCGGCCACAGCTCTGCTCACGAGATGAAACGACGCACCGCGACTTCTCCGAGACTGAAACCACGAAAGGTCACGTGAAGATAAACATATATAATTGTATAGTTTCTATTTTTAAACAACCTGTCAATAGAAAATCTTTGTCCTTGTGATATTTAACATTTTACAGCTGTAGCAACCTGTTTATAACACTGATGTAGTCGTATTAATGAAGAATAAACAGATTGTACAGATATATATCATGTTCTTCAGCTACTGTCACTTACAGCCATACATATAAAGATTTTATAACTGTGCTTTGTTTTCAAGTCACAGTTACATGATGAGAACTTCCAGGATTTCAGTCGTATTCATCTTATTAATCTAAAATCTGTTAATATAAACAAAGAGCTGACAATTTGCAAAGTTGCACGAGAACATCGTGTTGTGTATAGAGCATTAAAATCAGCGTTTTTTTTTCCAAATCTACAGTCAGTGTTGTTTCTTTAAGTCGTTTCAAGTCATTTCGGTGTCGAAACCAAACCAGGACATTTCCATGATCTTCACCTTATGTTTATTATTGTAACCTGATGACAGGGATCTGCTCTGTCTGCTGCTGAGATCGTTTAAATTAAAGAACAAGTTGCTCCGTCAGAGCCAAGGTGACGGATGGTTTAACAGTTCAATCATTAGAAACCACAACATTGTACCGGTGGCTCGTAAGCTGCCGTCAGACCTGGAGGAACAATGAAGGATCCAGATTCTGACCATAACGAGTCAAATAAAACGTAATGACGGGTTTGAAAGATCCATTTTTAGTCTTGGAGGATGAATATTTAATGTGGTCACAGATGGGAGCGGCTGTGTTTTTGATATTTATTATGTAATTTCTCCGAATGACTTTATAATAACTTGTTATTGGTCTTTCCATTAAGTTTATAACCTACATTATATCACGGAGGAGACGATTACACTGCGTGGTCCCCGACGAGCCAATGTTCTCGTGTCACTTCATCATCTGGAGGTATTCAGACTGTGTAAATAATATATATCCAAACCCACCTGCACGCGTACATGTACCTACGTGTGTGTGCGTGTCATTATATGAATATTTCTAGACAGATTTCCACCTGGCAGGCCAATAATTACCCCGTTACCTTAAGAGATAACATTTGAAATTAACTTGCAGGAGTATTTGAATGGCAGCAATAACCCGTCCTCATTTCACCAGGGTAATAGGAGTGTGGCTTCCAGCACAAAGAGGTGAGGGAGCCGGGCGGCGGCTGGTTAACACAGCGGGATCCCTCCCTTGATGAAGGGCGTTTAAACTGGAGCTGGATCCTCACACGTTAAATGCTCTAGAAGCTGCTCTGTATTAACTGTTAAACACAGAAACTCTTCTTCTTTCAGTCGCTGGTCCAGGATCTAGTCTGAGTGCAGGGATGATGTGATCTCTCCTGGGCAAAGTTTAGCATCGAGCTCAACCTCTCAGCAGAAGTACAGTCACCTGATGTTGACAGACTGCTGTCACCATCTGCTGCTTTTTGGCTGCCAGCGATCCTCATTTCCCAGGACGCTCCGCGGAGGAGGGACTGTAGCCAGGAGTTGACCTGCAGATTCCCTGGAAGTCTCTGTGTGTGTGTGTGTGTGTGTGTGTGTGTGTGTGTGTGTGTGTGAAGTGTGTGTGTGTGTGTGTGTGTGGCCTTAGTATCAGTGTGTCACCAGCCTTGGTCGCCTCACTATCTGTTGGCTTCCTGCCTGAAGGAGACACTGATTCTGTTCTCTAGTAGAAATTAACTGTTTTCTGACATTTCCTGTTAAACCTGTGGAAACTTCAAAATGTAGAATCCAACAAAAAGTGTGAAATATCACGTGTTACCTGCATATTTATACAAGGAAAGGCACGAAAAATGATATTTAGTGTTTTACTGAAAGCTTCTAGATGAATAATGTAGCTCTCATCACGTTCATGTATATTCAGGTGTTGATATTTCTGATGAGTTTTGGTTTTAATTAGTTATGTGATGCTATAAAAGCTTCATGATTGACAGCTGGGATCGACTCGTTGGTCAAGCGTGTGTACCAGCGGGAGCTTGGTGCCGCAGCTCCATCGTCAGGAGGAAGTGGAGACGGATTATCGTTATTATTATTTATTATTTAGAGTCTGTGGTGTATTCACACATCACGAACATGCTGTTCTCCCTCAGTGTGTGTCTGTGTGTGTGTGTGTGTCTGTGTGTGTGGGAAAGTGTCGGACCCCCGTGACTGATCCTTCCAGACAATGACACTCGTTTTCTAACAAGTTAACTCTCTGCTTTCTCTCTCTGACCCACATCCGTTTGAGTGACTGTATAATTACGATCAGTGACAGAGATTTGTTTGTGTGTGTTTGAATTAGCTGACTGTGCTAAATGGCTGTTAAATGAAGCAGCAAATCACTGTCTCTCCCACTCGCGCACATGAATGAACTGAACGGCGGCGGCTGCCTCTGCACCTGTAATTCCACGTTTTGTATTTCAGCTGCGGCCTGGTCAGGTTTCACGTCGTGTTATTTCAAACAGGCCGAGGGTTTTAAATCTGCTGTCCAGTGACGGAGCGGCTGTGATGACCTGTTTCCTGTCGTCAGAAACACACAAGGAGACGTTGAGATTAAGCTCATGTGCTTTTTACCTCACAAGCAAAGTCACAACGAGATAAATCACAATTAAGACAACTTTATTTGTCATATATATAAAAAATGAGACAAAGATGGAGCTGCTTCCTGTTTGTAATTGATGGAGGACTGTGGTCTAAAAGTGGAAAAACTCTAATATAGATATCACGGCCATGCAACAGGTTTTCACATAAAGATCCAGCAAATGTTTTTTCTCTTTCTTTGACATTAATGTTTTGACATTTTCCAGGAAATGATTCATTCGTCCTGTTGAGGAAACACAAGCATGTTTACGGGACATGATTTGACTTTGAATTTAATAAGTCACAAGTTTAATGGTTTCTCTCATAATAACCTAAGTGCAACAGTATATTTTAAACTTCTAATCAAATAATTGCATACAGATTTTTGTTTTCTATAAACGTAATAGAGTAGGTCTGTTATCAATTCATGTTTTAAGCAAGGCACAAATATATTAATACCGAATGCTTCATTAAAACATTTTACACCAAAATCTCAAGTCTTTTTATGATTATTGTTAAGGATGTGGTTTTGTTTAATAAAGAAAAAGTTCATAGTGACTTTAGGTTCAACATGTTTTATTTATTTTAATTTTATACCCAAAACCACAATTTCCTCTTAACCTCATCCAAAGCACTTTTTATTGCCAGAGAGAAAAATCTTTGATAAAAGTATTTTCTTTGCTCAGTAATCACTGCCGAGATGCCCTTGAGCACCATCGCCAACAGGACTCGGTAGTTTGACTCTCAGCTCCCAGATGTGAACATGTGGAGAAAGTAAAGCAGGAGGTGAGCTTTCAAATGCTCGTCTGGATGAAAGTTGCTGGAAGAGCAAAAATAATGAATATGTATTAATTCTGTCACATAGAGAAACAGTTAAACTGCTCTTGCATATATATGAGAATCCCCCCCCCCCCCCTCCAGACAAACACACGCAGGTGGGCTGGATAAATAGAAGACGTTTTTAATAACAAAGATATTGCCTTTTAATTCAAAACGTTAAGTGCGGTGCCATTTGTCAGAGACGGAGCTAATGACCTGTTCATAATGGAAATGAAAAGATAAACACGCGGCGAGGAAAAGGTGACGGAGGAGGGGGGGGGGGAGCGGCAAGTAATGAAAAATAGATTGATGGGAATAAAGTTGGAAAAGTGAAGAATACAGAGGTGGGTGATTCAAAAAAATAAATACAAATAAAACGAAAGGAGACACATCAGGGAAGAAACCAACAGAGAGAACAAAAATAAAAGAGGTAAAATAATACAAAGAAAGAATCCACGAAAAGACACAGAGACAAAGAAAGATGGTCGACAACTGGATTTGCATTCAGGCTCTTGTCAGATCCGTCTTCCAGCCTGTTAATTAAAGCCCGTCCCGAATTGTTCTAAAAATGAACCAGGCAGTCGTCAGACAACCTTACATCATTAAGTCTCTGATTACATCTACTGCTTTAAAAAAAAAAAAAAAAAAAAAAACCCCGGCTGCAACTATTAAATAAAGCAAGAAATCATTACATGTCCTGTCAAGTCAACAGCGATTAAATAGGCCCCGAGAAACAATGAGAGCGAGGAGGATTCTCTCTGTGATATCGCAGCCGGAGAGAGAGAGAGAGAGAGGGGGGAGGCGAAGGGAGATGAAGGGAGGGAGACGAGGGGGGGGTGAAGGATATGAGGCAAAGAGACAGAAGTGTGAGACAGAATCAAAGGCCTAACAAGCCAACAAAGTGAGATAGACAATTAGCTTTCCATGAATCCCAGACATCCGCGAGTGTCCCTTTTTATTCTCGGTTTCCGCGGCACGGAATGAGACCAGAGACGGAGCCGGCGCCGGGCGGCTAATTAACCAGCGCAGGGCCGAGCTCTGGAGTGTTGTCGTCCCCCCCCCCCCCCATGTCTCTTGGAGGCTTTGGAAACAAATGTGCTCTCTGTAGCTCATTATGCAAAAGTGAGAGTTCTTTCATAAGGCAATTTGAAAAATGAAAAAAGGAACAAATCTGATTTCGAGAAAACAACATTGGATCTGACGTTTCTATTTTTGTCTGTAGAATTTGGCCCCGGAACTGAACAGTGTTGTTTCTCCCGTGTTTGGCTGAAGCACCGTGGACCTGCTGTGATGTTAACAGCAACATGCATTGACATACACGCAGAAAACAGGAGACACGTTTGATAATGTGTGAAAACATGTCACATGAGTCCGTTCGGATCTTCACAAACAGAATCATAGACGTTGGAAATCCCCCAAAACATTTTTAAAAGAAAGACGACGAGGAGGAGGATGAGAACCAGCAACTCTGAGTCCGAGGTTCTCTGCCTGGAAATGGTGGATCGTTCTCTCTGGGTTTGGGTTGAGTTGCTTCCCCAAGTGAAGATATATAAACGTATCTCTGGGTGTTGAGGAAGATGTGGGGGGGGGGGGGGGGGTGAGATGGACAAGTGGGTCGTGAACCCTCATTCATGGTCATGAGCTCTGGGTAGTGACCAAAAGAGAGAGATGGATGCAAGCGGCTGAAATGAGTTTTCTCTCCGTAGGGTGGCTGGGCTCAGCTGTAGAGATATAGGGTCCACTGTAGGTTTAATGGGTTTAATGGGCACGTCCAACTGGGAGGAGAACCAGTGTCAGAGGTTGCTGGAGGGACTAGATATCACATCTGGACCTGGGACGGAGCGGGAAAGCTCGGCTGGAGAGGGACGTCTGAAACACTTAGACATCTGCCTCCTCCGCAACTGAAACCCTCAATGTCAACAGTTTCTTCAAGATCGGCAGGAACCAATTTAAAGAAATCATTGTGATTTATTGTGAATAATTTTAAACAAAATCATACAAAGGATTGTATGTTTTTGTCTCTTTGACATCACAGAACTTTGTCCTCAACGGTGAGAGCTGAAGTGTTGAAGGTCAGATTGGCTTTGAGTGCAAGTTATACTGTAATTCATATATGTGTGTGTGTGTGTGTGTGTGTGTGTGTGTGTGTGTGTGTGTGTGTGTGTGTGTGTGTGTGTGTGTGTGTGTGTGGCTGTGTGTGTGTGTGTGTGTGTGTGTGTGTGTGAGAGAGGCAGTGTGTCAGATTGAGAAGTCTGTCACTAAGGAACCAATAAATGGAAACTTTGATGGCTCAGACCACAGGAGACACACACACACACACACAGAGGACTTCAAAGATGCTCTGCCTACCATCGCTCAACTTGTGTGTGTGTGTGTGTGTGTGTGTGTGTGTGTGTGTGTGTGTGTGTGCGTGGAGATGTGAAGCACTGATCCAGAGAGGACAGGTAGAAACGGGGGGGATGAGAGAAAGCGATGGGGGGGGGGAGGTCTAACCGGTCTAACCACCATCTCACCGACAGCAGCGACAACACTGACGATGAATCCGCTCAGAGAGACGATGTTCGGGCGTCTGCAGCCTCAAAAACAATTTAAGACTAAATGTAAAAAATTACTGGGTCACAATATGTTGAAAATGATTAATTACAATTTTTGTTTTGTTGAGATTTTGAAATGTTGCATTATTATACTAAATGCTTATGATTTAAATCCATGTATTTTTCAATATCTATTTCCTTCAGTTTTCAAGTCTGGAAAGTCACAAAATATTTAAACAAAATATTTTTTCTATTATTACATTTTCAATCAACATGGCCTGAGAACTTTCTAAAAACTATGTAATTTTTTTTTACAAATTCACTATTTCAATAAAGCAGATTAGAAAGTCTAACAGAAAACAGAAAGTCAAATAAAGTTGTGACATTATGAAACAAATAAAAACTAGAATCGCACTCAACAGTTCTCTTATGAATCCACATTTAATTTCATTAGATCCAGAATTTGATTTGGATTTGCACCAAATCTTACAAACTCATAAATATCATTCCCCTAAACATGTCGGATATTTCTATCAACATCTCTTATTATTTTGGGGTAAACTTGCTCTAACTAACAAACATTGTGTGAGAGGAACAAATCAATAAATCATTAGTGTTATAGTTATAGTTAAATATGTATTAAAAGAGTCTGGCTGCACAGTAATTTGAGCTTGAAGAGAGACGGAGGGAAAGAGAATTGAGAGGTGACGGAGTGAGGAAGACTTTTCTGCGTTCACACTCCTGCGTTAGCATTTGCATGTGCGTGTTTGTTTGTGCGTTTGTGCTTTGTCGATATCGCATGACCTGACACAAAGCCATATCCCGCTGTGACTAACAACAAAGACAGGTGGAGGAGGAAGCTGCGAGGGCAGGACAGGGAGAGACAGGAGGAGGAGGAGGAGGAGGAGGAGGGAGAGAACAGGGTGAGAGAAGAAAAGGCAAAGGGGAGAGCGAGTGGAAAGAGGAGAGAGAGAGATGTGAGAGCAATTTTGATAACAAATGACCTGCCGAGGATCCACCTGCAGCAGGAGCTGCTGGAAAGAGAGAGCGAGAGTATTATCACTTAAAAGTCTCACCGGGGAGTTGGAAGGTTCCCATCGACTCCAGGAGGCGGGTGTTTCTTCTACAAGGATCCAGCCGTGGAGTCCACAAGCCTCCGAGAACATAAACAACAAGCGCCGAGTTCTTATGGACGGATTCATAGAGCACAGAATAAATCTCTGTGAAACGGCATGAAAGCAATGTAAAGCTGAAAGTTGTCGCCTGAGTAAAAAGTTAAGTTTCGGAAAATTCAAGGTGCATATTGTGGTAAGATTTCCTTTATAGAAAAAAATATAAAAACGATCCAAGCTCAGACAACAGAGAAATGAAACCAGAAACTTTTGCCAAAAATTATCCAACTTCTGTAACTTTGTGATGTCACTAATTATGTTATTCTGTCTCCATTAAGGAAACTGATTTTTATCCTTTTTAATCCTTTTCCACTTCCGATCATTGAATAACTTTTGTGTTGTCTTTGGAAGTTTTACGATCAGTCTTCTCAATCTCACTCCGAGTTTTGCAGAGCGTAAAACGGTCTGAGAGGAAATGTAAAACTACATAGAGAAGATTTTTTTCGGTACGCAACACTAAAAATAAAACTTCAAATTAAACACTGGGAAAGTGGAAAACATAAAAACCCTTTAGACAATGTGATGGTTCACCTCAAAAACAAGAAGATGTGGGTACCAGCAGAAACCATCGAGTAGTCAAGAGCCTAAAACAATACAAAACAAAGAGGCAGCATTTTTGGTCAGGCAACGTTTTCAGTGTAGATTTAATGCAAAGTGACAACTAAACAATGTCTTCTCATCTTCCTCGTGTTTCCAGCAACTTCACATTTCTGGGAAACAGCAGAGGAACGAGGACTCGGATCAGTCTTTACTCGGTTCAAAGATCGAAATACAGGGGAGTCAGTAAAGTAGAGGAAACCAGAACCTACTGGGCTGAGGCGGGTCAGGACCCTTAGGTTTAAAACAAAACTGCCAAAGGTCAGAGACGGGCGGGCGAAAGAGAAACAAGGTTAGAAAGCCGTGGGCGGCACAGTAAATAATTCAGTGACGGGGTGAACGCTGTTCGGGGGAATCAGGCCGGATGAGTAATGGGAAGCAGGTGTGTGGGCAGGGACAGTTTTCACTTTTGTCTGGATACACACAAATTAAATGTGAGTGTAAACGAGAAGAGCACGAGAGGAGAGCCTGCACCGCCGCCGCTGCTGATTGGCCCCTGAGCACCTGGTTGCCATGACATCAGATCTGTGCACATAAATGTTCTGCAAACTGCCTTAAGGTTCAAATTCTCAAAAAATATTAGTTGGTATTTGTGGAGAAATTCACCCAAAAACAAGAGTCTGGACTTCATGTCACATTGATCAGCAGGATTTCTAACAGGTATTAACCTGAATGTATAAGTGAAATCCCAACGTGGTATTTATTTCAAACCACTCTGTAAATACCTGATTCATATATCTTTACAAATATTCTGTCAGTATAATGTTTGTAAGATTTGTTGCTTTAAGATGTTTTGAATAACAATATCCAGTTTTTTTTAGACGGTTCATTCTTGCAAACTGCTGATAAAACCGTCTTGATTTAATAATCCACTTTCTGACTTTGAGTAAGTGACACAATCTGTATCGACACATGGACGTTGCTCAGTTGCATTGAAAATGAACCAACTATGAGCCTTCCTCTAGATTCTGAGCGAGTTTTGGACGTGAACACGATCCCACCCCCCGACCTTCGTATCTTTATTTACACCGCAGTCGTCGGCGTCGCTCTGCAGCTTGAACGTTTGCCTTTGAAACCTCCTAATGAAGAATAGCTGCATTTGAACGCAGCTCAGGGTTGCAGTATGGCACGGCACGAAAACTGCTCCGAAAACAGCTTTTCATTAAAGTTTAATTAGAATGAAATCGCTTTGATTTTAACGAGTTAACATTCCAATGTCCTAGGAGCAGTGATAATGACTGTGAGGAATACGTGTGTGTGTGTGTGTGTGTGTGTGTGTGTGTGTGGGGGGGGGGGATGTTTGTGCCTGGATGCAAGACTCGTCTGTGATCTGGTGCTTTCTGATCGTGCACCACTTTTGCGAGGACCAAAGACAGTTGAGACGTGACATTACAGACGTCTGTGGGAAGAGAGATCGTTGTATCTGATGCTCAGCTCACGTCAAAGAGGTTCAGGGCTGTGAGGAGGACGTCAAATCAACAAGGATCCTCACAGAGATGTGAAGATGTGTTTGTTCTGCTGTTTCGGGTTTCGTTTCTTTTCTCAAATCGAGTGAAGCTTTTCTAAAGAGTCGCTTAAAAGCCGTTGAATCAAGTAGTTTGAAAGTTTATGTTAATACGTGATTACTCATTAGATCAGTGAGAAAATGTCTCAAAGGTAAACACAGGGTTTGTAATTCCATAAACTCTCCGAAGCGACGATGTCATTAGAGTGTAAACGTGGAGTTTCTTTTTAGACGTGATTCTGCACAAAATGGAACAATGATTTTCACGTGCACTAACGTGTCCTCTTCAGGCAGCTAACAGCCGGAGAAACAACTTGTAAACAAACTTGGAAAGTAACCCCTCATTACAGAAACAAGTAATGAAGGCAAACAGACAGTGAATTTGTCTGATACGCTGGTGACCTGTCGAGGGCGTAACCATCTCTGTCCAGCCACTGGTTTGAAAACATTGAAGCTGCAGCAGTAACGACCTGTCTCGTCTTCCCCTCTCTCTCTCTCTCCCCATTTCACACTTACTGCCCAATCAATAAAAGCTAAATGCCCAAAATATATACTCAAGATATGATATCTCTGAAAATACAACTTTAATGCAAAGCGTCCTCACTGGCTCCAGGGCCCAGGTCATGTGCTTTGCTCAGGCTGTAGTCCGTCATTTTACATAACTTATTTTAATGTATTTTCAAGTATTGCTAAAAATTCTACTCACTCACATTTGATCTTCTGGTGACAGAACAAACCCAAAATGATGAGTAGAAATGGAAAAGGAGACAAAAAGTAGCAGTATCTGTAATGTAAAGTAATCTGTAACTACAGACCAGCATCACTCTGCCAGTATTTTATAACTGTCGCCCTCTTGCTCTCTCTCTCTCTCTCTCTCTCTCTCTCTCTCTCTCTCTCTCTCTCTCTCTCTCTCTCTCTCTCTCTCTCTCTCTCTCTCTCTCTCTCTCTTTCCCTCCATCAACAGTGGCCTCCAAATAAACTGCTCCGTGGATTAATGATCTGCTGGCTTCATATTGTGAGGAATTTGTCTGTGATTGTGTGTGTGCATGTGTGAATGTCGTCCTTGGTCTGGCATTAACAGCTCGTGTGGGAGCTGATGTTAGTCTGTGCTGACAACAGCTATCCATTTCACACACACAAACACACACACACACACACACACACACACACATACACACACACACACACACACGCGCACACACACACACGCGCACACACACACACACACACACACACACACACACAAAGAAGGAATTATCCAGACACCACTTGTCCAAATTTTTCACGCTGATCTGATTCTAGTCATTAATTCTGTCATTCGTTAATTCATCATGTTGTGAGAGCTGGGTTGTGTTTCCTGTCAGAAGTGAAACCATTAGTTCCTCTGATACTTTGTTCTTTCACCAAATGAAAAGCAGCAGCTCTGCCGAGGAGACTGTTTATAATCACACTTCAAAAACATACAGCAGATTTTGAGGGATCGGTGGAAACATGTATCACAGGCCCAGGGACAAAGAGTGACTTTTGTTTTAAGTCCTATTCGTATGGAGATGACATCATGCAGATTTACATTTTGAAACATTTACAAGTTTATCATCAGGAGAAGATGACGCCATTTGAAAACAAGACTGTTAGAAGTAAAGTTTAAAGAAGAAACAAAGGCTTAAGTTGGGTGGCTGTGACTGAGGAAGTACAGCGGGTCGTCCACTAACCAGAAAGTCGGTGGTTCGATCCCCTACTCCTCCAGTCCACGTGCTGAAGTGACGCGGTATAAATGACATAGAAATATATCTTAAGACCTCATGTTGTATTTTTCTCTCAACCTGTAAATGTGTCCACTAGTAATAATGTTTTTAACAATAGTAATATTCATATTTTCTGCAGGGAGAGGACATAATGATCATCCCCATGTGTTCCCCTTATTCTAAATATAGTCGTTTGTATCTGTGTCTAAGTATCATTTTGTTTACTGTGTTTGTATGAATGATGAAGACTCATTCATTTACTGTAGGTGAGTGTTTCTGCACCGTCTCCATTTAGCTGCAGCTCATTCTATATTCATGTCTAATTCCACTTGTACATAATTGAGCGGCGAAGGCAGCGTGGCAGAATTAAGGTCGGCAATGTTCGCAAACACAAACCTGATGAATTTTACAACACTTCACAGCGCTTTACTGTGTTTTACAGCGTGCACACAGACACGCGTGGCTGCGCAGGGATACGCCGGCTGTCCTACTTCTGCTTCTAATTCACCTCCTCCTCTCTCTGCTCCTCATTTCCTCCCGCTCGGTCCTCCGTCACCTTTCTCCTCCCCTGGCAATCGGTCTCCTCCGGGCTCTTCTAACTTCCCTTCATGTTTGTCCTCTACATGCTGTTGTTGTTAACGCAGCGGGAAGTTACACACGTGCAAGTCGGTCATACTTTGCAGTGACTATTGTGGAACAAGGAAAAGCGGATTTCAGACTTGCACAGAACTCTGCAGATCCTCAGCAGTTTCTCCGGAGAAGGTGCATGTGTGAACGATGACGCTTCTTAAAAGCGACAGATGCAAATAATGAAAGAACACGCTGATTTAACACGTCACTTCCTGCCTCTTGCTGCTCCACCTGTCCTCGCCTGAATCCGGCTGCGTTGTGCATGTGTGAAAAACACAAAACAGACCCAACATTCCACAGATCCTCTGCAGGACATGACTGAAAACGTCTAATCTGACTTTCTTCACCAACTTTGCATTTGTGATGTAGCTTCAGGGTTTGCAGGGGCTGTGTATTGACATTTCAAACAAAAGGCAGAACACTGTGTCAGGCCTGATACACACGTGCAGAGTGATGGAAAACCATTAAGATAACACACACGGTACCAAGAGGCTCTTAAGAGCAGGAGCCTCTCACTCTCAGCAAAGACTCAAAGATGTATTGTCAGCTGCAGATAACGGAATCGGGTCCAGTCCACTTTGTGTCGGTGTCGAGGGGGGGAGTGGCACAGATACCGAGATAAACACCGATCCTTTTCATCGCACACTATCCGACACCAACCCACACATACTGCAGAGTGACACAAATGTCAAAACACTCACAGGAGCTCAGAGATAACCAGCGGTGTCGATGCAATAAGGCAGCGATAGACGAGTACAGAGTGCAGCAGCAACACTGTGGGAACAGCACAGAGAGCCAGGATCTGTGACCTCTGACCTCATACAGGAGAAACAGCATCAGAAGAGAGAACAGAGGAATTTAGAGTTAGAAGAATATTGTTTAACTTGTGTCCTCGTATTTGTTTCATTTATCAAACTATAATGTTTCAAATTGATCAGTGGAATTTAGAGAAGGGTTGGGACGAGTGGACATGTGTCTTCTGCTGAGTTCCATACCTGTTGTTGCTGGAAGTTGTATCAGTGTGTGGTAGGTGCTTGCACGAGGATCTCAGTCTCTGTGCTCATCAGTCAGGGATACGTCTGGTCCAATCTTTCAGAGATGTGTTGTGTTTATTTACTTACTGGAGTAAAGAAAGAGAAGAGGCGGGCGTCTCTGTTCTCGTGGCCCCTCGAGGTCGAGAACGTGTCGGAGCCGCTGTTGAAAGACGATCACGGCTCAGCCCTCAGAGTCTCTGGAGTCTTATGGGTGTGTTGGGTATGTGTGGGTGGGGGTGACTAAGTGCATGTATATGTGTTATATCAGTCAACGGTGCCGTCCTCTGCATAGCAACAGGGTCGTCAACATCCCGTCCTTCCAGCGTCTCACTCCCCTTCCTGTCTCTACAATAGAGAAGTGCACCGTCAGCCATAAGTTTTGATTTGATTTGATATTTTCAGTCAGTGGATTTCAATGCATGGAAACGAGAGATGATATAGTGTTATTGATTAAGAAGCCAGTTGTTTGTCAGGGTCATTTATGGATCACTGAAGTGTCTATGGAGACTTCGTGATGGAAAGTCGATCAACAGCAGCAAACAGACACACACCGACCACTAATTGACACAAAATGACGACAAAGACAAACACACAACTGTAGAAACAACCATAGACTGTTTATAAAGATGGATGATGAGTCTCCTCTTCACCAACTATCTGGAAAATGAAGCTAAAATATATAATATAATATAAGAGTCTGTGCAGTAGTGATTGGGTGGGAGGAGCTTCAATACTGACATCACGTTGATACAGGCGCTCGACCAATTACAAGTCAGTCTCAGCCGTCAATCTTCACTGTGATGAGAGCCAACAAAAATGACAAAATATCCTCGTTATGAAGAGATTACTCACGTGACCACCAGAGGTCACTTTCAAGGAAACGTAGGCTGTTAGCTTTTGAACAAGCTTCCTGTGTTTCACTGTGAACTTTTGACTCTGATGTTTGATGCTTGTGAAAGAAACAGGAACAATGAGCAGTAAACAAGAAATAAAGAAGAAGCAGGGAAAGAAAGTTTTGATGCAGAAGCTGCATTAGATGTAAATTCCATATCCTTCACATTAAATCGGCTCCAGCCGTGCGTCCGGGGGACGGGCCGGTCAGAAGGCTGCCGTGGCCTCTGTCTCTCTGGGATTATTAGCAGCGGTGGCTAGCAGAGCAGAGAATGGAGTAGCCCACAGCAATCTAGCAGTGGTGAATTGAAATGCCAGGCAAACCAATTATGTTGTCAGCACACACAGTGACGAGAGCGCACTACTGCACCGCTGTGATCATTTTAGTCTGAGGGGCACAGAAACTCAGGCACACATGCGCACACACACACACACACAGACACACACATACACATGCACACGATGGCCCAGAGCCCGATAAATAAAGCTCATCTCGTCTCAGCGGCTCATTGCCCTGTCAGGCCAAATAAGGAGCCCTCATTTCCCCTCAGACACACACACACACACACCTCTCCGCTGAAACACACAAACAAATGAATACTGATATGCAAACAGACACACACATGCACAACACAATGACGATGCTGCTTTCTAGAGCCGTGTCGCAAAACACACACACACACACACAAACGTGCACGCAGAGCCATTACATTAGTGGAGAGAGATGCAGCATGGTATACTTGTGACAGAGCGATTAGTCAATCCCGTACCCACAATGCACTGGAGTGGAGAAGGCAATCTCAAGTTCCATGGGACCGGAGATTGTGCACGTGTGTGTGTGTGTGTGTGTGTGTGTGTGTGTGTGTGTTCAGAGAAGGACAACGATGGAAGACATTTACATTCACTTGCACATTTTTGAAATGTGAGACTATTGTGTGTTCGCACAAATGTTGGATCTGGATTATTTCAAAGTAAAAATACATTAAAATCCGTATTGTGTGTCTGTATATATACAAGTGTGTGTGCATGTTCCCTGGTGTGTGTTTGTGTGTTGGACCATAGTTAATGGCTGTGCATTAGCACCCTGGGAGCTCAGTAAAAAGCCGACTGTTAGTGAGAAGATTGACTTTCGCCCCGAGCCGGGTCGAGGGACCCTGCTGTGAACGCTGCACTGGGAGAAGAATCTGTGGGACTGAAAGCAGAGGTGTTCCCTCACATGTGGAGAGAGCTTCACATGTGAGGGAACATGTGGAGGTAAATACTGATGTGCAAGAGGAAAGATACTGAGTCTGTCTGTCACGTGTTTGCACGTTCTTCCCGTGTTTACGTGGGTTTTTTCCGGGTCCTCCTGAATCCTCCCACAGAAACACATACTAAGGTTGGGTTAATTGGTTAATTGGAGGCTCTAAATTATCGTTAGGTGTAAATGTGAGACTTGATGGTTGATTGTCGTATCTTTAGTCCTGCGATACGCTGGCGACCTGTCCAGGTTGTGCCCCTCCTCTCGCCCGATGTCAGCTGGGATTGACTCCAGCTCCCTGCGTCCCTCAGAAAGATATACCGTATAGATTTTGGACGGATGGATACAGGTTGACCTTTTGAGGGACAAAGCTCTTGCACATCACCGCACATGCTCCGGTGGAAAGAGCAACTGTTGCAGATCTCACTTGGGTTCTGCTTTTCTTATCCGTCAAAAATAAAAAACCCAGGCACCCGTGCGGCTCCTCTGCACATTCAAAGCTCTGCACAGCACCAAACAACGCCAGGCACCGGAGTAAATGGACGTCTTAAACTGTCACCGAAGTAACAGCCTTAAGGCTAATGGCTGTCTATAAATGACACTGTGGATGTGTCTATATTCACTGAGGCAGTTATCAGCTTTTAGATGTTGTTCTGCCTCACCGGACCACTCTCTGCCTGTCCCCCCCCCCACCCCCGTCTGCTGTAAGTGGTCCTGATGCCTCTATATTGATAGCCACCTGTAACCGGCCATTTCAGTCACCTCTTTCTGATGAAATATGGATGCGTGCCTCGTCTCCCTCCACCCTCTTCTCTAAAAGGGTCCCTCATGCCTATTTATTGACGTTCCCAAGAGTTATCAGTTGGGAGCCCGGCTGTCCCCCTCGCTCCGCTGTTTTCCTGTTTTATTAGCGATGTGTTTTCCTGGGTGATGAAATATGAATGTTTGTCCTTTCTCTTTCTGCCACTTACCACTTGTTTTAGCCAAGTGTGTCTCCCTGGTGAAATATGGATGCTCGTCCCCTCTTCCTCTCCACCACTTACCGGGTGTCTCGGCTGTGCATCGCTTGGGGGATGAAATATAGATGTGTGTCCCCTCTCGGAGCTGCGGACGCAAACTGTGATCTATCCGTTACATGGGGAGTTATGTCCGTCCTCTATAAGCACTTGGGTGTTGTTTTGACTCGTTAAGTGTTAAGTGTACATTATCAGATTCATGAACGCTCACAGAAGAAGTGGCCCAAGGAAATGTCCGTTGTAGCTCCACCAAGGAGGTCATGGTTTCCCCCCCTGGCTGTTGATTGGTGTGTTTGTTTCTCTACAGGATTACACAAAGACTACTAAAGCATTTTACAATGTTTTGCAGAGGGGACATGAGTCCAAAAAACACCCACAACACTTTGGCTTGGTTTGAGACAAGGGGGCAGATCTAAGTTTTGGGGAACTGTCGGGCCTTGGTCCACCGAGTGTCGTGTCGTATAAAACAACAAGTTCCTCTTTCTCCCTTTTCCTTTTCTGATGACTTGACAGTGATCTTTGAACCTTGAGTCGAAAAGGAAACTCATCTAAAATCCACTGAGAGAAGATGCGCTGATATTAAAGGATAAATAAAACAAACCTTCTTCCCCATCAGGACACAAAAAGCTCCATGAAGACGTCTTTGAGGTCCATCTGCCAATCTGAAGCGTCAGCTGTTTTGCTCTGAGTGCTCGGCGTCTTCTCTCCGTCACTCTCATCCCTGTTTTTTGTTGTTTGTTGTTTCCCTCCATCTGACGGGAGGAGAAACGTGGCGGTGACATGCATGTATTATTAAACAGCTGTGTGTTTCTGCTATAATGGAACAAAGTGGGAAAGTGTTCACGGTGCTATATCCAGATCCCTGTCTCTTAAACACACGCATCCACACTTCAAGGCCGCGTGTAGGAACGCTGAATCACCAGCACACACTCGTACGCACCAGATAAAAGGCCCAAGGCTCCAACAAGTGCTTTACTCATGTGAGAAAGGAATTGTGGGTAATGTCTCTATACTTTCCACTACACACACACACCAAAACACACGCTGGCAGCTTTCTGCAGAAATCAGCACATTGAACTAATCCATTAGCCTTCGCTGTTGGGAGAGAGGAACAGAAGTGAACTTAGCTCGAAGACCCAAAAACTTTCCTCTTTTTCTAATCATCTCTGGAAGAAGCATCCCCTCTTCCCTCCCCAGTGCAGCGATGAAAGAGAGAGGGGGCACGAGGAGGTGAAGTGATGAGGAGAGAGACGGGGGGGGGGGAGCAAACAGAAGGAGAGAAAAAGGAGGATTTTCTCCTTTGCTGCTTTAAAATGGTCTTAACATTCTTCAGAGCCACAAAAAAACATGACGATGGGAGGAAATGTAAAACGAAGACAGATGGAGATAAGAGTGTCGGAGCAGAGGGAATATTTAGATGAAAAAATGTGAGAATTAATACATTTTAAACACATTTTTAACAACATAATCTTCCTCCATGCACAGGTCTTACTGTTGCATCCGACAAATGCTGTATATTAAGATTTATTAAATGTCATAGGCTTTAAAGGCCATTGTTATTTTGATTAGCGTTGATATTTTACACGGAGAAATCGAAAAAAGCCCGAAGCATCTTGTTCTGAGCTTCTTAGCCTCTTATTGCTTTATTTTATGATGAGGTTACTTGATAAACTACTCAGCAAGGTTCTGAACTGGCTTTGTCGGGTTTGGGTCTCTATTTTAAATCAACTCTTATGAGTATTAGAACACCTGAACTAACTTTATTCAAACTGACTAAAAACAGGATCCTCTAGGAACCCTTTGATAAGGTTCCTCCAGGAATCTTCTTTCAGATTTTTGTTCAGTAACCTTCATGTTCAGTTGAGGTGTTAAAGTTCATTGAGGAACCTCACAGTTTCCAGACGCTCTCCTAATTCTAAGGTTTGCTGTGTAAGGTGTGTTACATAAATATATTAGATGGCAAAACAACTCTTTGACACTATTCGTTTCTCCTTGATTGTAGTTTTCTCCCGTGTGTTTACCATTAACCGTACATTGCTTTTCACATTGCCCTGTGGGAGTTCACTCTAAAGGGCAACGGCTCCCACTTCCAAACATCTTACAGTGAATTACTGCGCACGGGCCGCTCAGGTTTACCTGTCAAGTGAGTTTCCCACTGCGAGCGCCGCAGAGCTGCCTGCTGGGAAAGATTTCAGCAACATTTTAATGAGAGGCTACAGCAGCACCTGTCTGTAAGAGCCTGAACAATGACCTTATTAACCACCTTTGATCATGTCCGTGTACCAACAGGAAACATTGATTTCCTGCGTCGGCCTTGACAAAAAGGACTGAATTTGCTGACTCGGCGATGATAAGAGACAGCCCGGGCCCGCTGCTCGATAACTCAATAGGCAAATGTGTGTAAGTGGTTGTAAAAGCCTCTTTATGCAGTGGACTGTATGGACGAGCCCGTCAAGTGCACAGAAAACTGCAATTGGGCTCATTCAAATATACAAATACTTTATATTCATGGACAAAGATTGAGTCATTTAGGCCTGATGTTGGTACGACGGCTGCAAAATGTTAGTTTCCCCACTAGTTTGAATTCCTTTGAAGTTCCTTTGTAGTGCTGAACATTTTTCTCAACTTTTAGATCATCTAACAGAGGAAAGTCCTCATGTAATTATTTCATCTGCAACTTCTCCCCCCCCAAAAATATTATCTGCAGTTTCCATTTAGAACTCACAGTTGTTCAAATATTAATCAGGGTTTGTTTTTTCCTCCTCTTTCTCCACTGAGTATTAAAGTTTGACGCGTTACCCGGCAAAAACAATTTCCACGATCATTTTTATGTTAACAAAAGTTTTGCAGCAGGCTCCTTAATTGCACAACAACTTATTAATGAAGATCGGTAAAGGATGAAAAGTTGCGGCACATCTCTGGTGTTTGGGCGTCATTTGTTTAGCAGCCAGCCGGATGACGGTAAAGGTCTTTATATGCTCCGTGCTCATGTATTCATATTTAATCAAACTCTCTTGAACACATCATTTCCACCGCATTTTATCACCCATTGTCTTTAATCAACGCCGTTTCACCGCGGCCGCTCGCCGATCCCCATTCACCCAAAACGCCACGATGAAATTAGACCGAATTCTAATTAAAGCGCTAACGCTTAATGGGAGCCTGTCAGTTGTGTCGGTGCAGCTAAATTAACCACGACGTAACGTTTATCGCTTAAATGAATTACAAATGTTTTACTTCTGCAGAATTAAGGCCCCGGCTTTGTGTACGAGGAACACGCCACGAGCCGCCTCTCGCTCATCCCCTCGTCTTTCAGGGATATCGATCAGGACAAAATCGATGGGACAGATTGTCCCCCCCCCCACACCCCACCCCACCCCCCGCTGATGTACTCAGTCCATCAGTTCGATTTAATCTCGCCGCCGACTATGACTCATTTGTTAGCGGCTGAAAGCTGTTTATCACCACGTCTCCCTCTCATCATTCTCATGCTTTCATTATATCTTTCTCTCCGGCTCCGTCCTCGTTTCTCATCTCCCTCCGTGGGTTTCTACACCTTCATCCCCCCCTCCTTTTTTTATCGTTTGGTCTCATCCCTCTCTCCTCCTCCTGCAGGTATGTGTGTGATTAGAGAAGGTGTATTTGTCAAAGTGCCAACTCTGACTTCCAATTATTGCCTTGTGTCTCCCCCCCCTCGCTTCTGCTTTCCACCGTCTCTTATTCTATTTTCCCTTGATCCCGACCTCCTCTTCCCTTCTCTTCATCTCTCGCTCCCTCCTTCTCTCCCGATGGACTCAGACTTATATCTCTATTAGTCAGGGAATTAGGCAGAAAGATAGATTGGAAGAAAATCAGCTTTCCCTTAAAGAACTTAATTCTGTCCCTCTATCACACCATCCCCCCCCCCCCCCTCAACTGTCTCATCTACATTCATTTTATCACACACCATTATTATTCTCCCCCTCTCTCTTCCTCCCTCTCTATCACTCCATCACAATTTTCCACTCTTCCTCGCTGCCTCGGTGACAGACTAATTTCAAGTTGTTTTAGCATAGTTAATGAACGCCCGCAGCTCCTGACTCTGATTCTCCAAATGACAGGGGGAACCACTTACTGGGGGAAAATCAGACAGCAAACACAACTCTGCTTTTTACGAATAAACATGAATATTCACAGCAAATGTCATAAGTATGGACAGAAACGCCTGCAGAGTCGGGATCCAGCATATTTTAGGTTGATTTTTTTAGGGTGACTTGAGATTTTTGAAAAACAGGCATTACATTTTGTACATGGTTGGCCAAACGCTGCAAAGCTGTTTTTCAAAATCCGGAGAATTGGCTGCAGAGTTCACCCGGAGTTTGTGTTTCACACATGCACGGCACAGCGGGAGGTTTTTTCTGCACAGACACTTTCACAACAGCAACAGATGCACGGACACACTGATGGAAAAAGGCCAATCGCAAATATCATTACAGCTGGAAACATGCAGGTGGTCTAGATGTGTTGTGAGGACAAAAGCTCTGGTGGAGTTTGGTTTCCCAACAAGCAGCGTTCACAAGATGATTTAATTTGCAATAGGACGTTTACCTGGTGAAATAATGGATAAACAGATCTGTGAGTTTCTTCAAACTATATTTTTAAATTATATTTTACCTTGGTTCTTTTATCTTTGCTACAAAAATACACTCTCCACACATATATTTTAAAATGTACCTGCTTAACGACCCTCTGAGCAATGAACAGATCAGCTGTCAATAAATAATGCAAGGAAATATATGAAAATAAATACATTAAACATGATGTAAAAAGGAAAATTGAGCGTGTTCTGTTGGGAAGTTTCTCAGAAGATGATCATCTCATGATTCATTAATAACTGATGCACTGATGAAAGCTGTCAAAGATAAAGAAAAACCTCAGGTGGAGACGTTCAAAGCAGATTTGACGATGGACTCTCACTCCTCACTCGGCTGCTCGTGATTCATTTGTCTCGCTGAATCACACAAATACAGATCACAGATTTCACATGGGCAATTATGCAAATCCATGAATATTATACATGATCATTTACTAGATCAAGCTGTGAGTCGTAGAAACCATAAAAGGATGTTTAATAACTCTATATGCAGTTATACAGCTGGAACATATACAGTGTTCAAACCCGAATGTACATGTGAGGGATGTTTCGCTCTGATGAGATTCAATATGAGAAGATGAGGAAGTACCTCGCTGCCAAGAAGGGTTAATTCATCACGATGCTCTTTACAGCTGGATTATTGAAATGATTCAAATGAACATTATGGTCACAATTAAACTGGCCCGACTCAGTTTGAACTGGTTTACAGCAGGATTTCTTTTCTGCAGCACAAAATCTTTCAGAGGTTAAAAAAATGCTCTATCTCTTTAATTAGTTCAGGTCTAATCTTTAAGTTTGTGCAGAGTTTCCAATAAAACATTAAAACATTGTTATTTAATTCTCACCAATACAATTCATCATTAAACAACTGATGAGTCTTCTTCGTTATTTGGTAAATGTTTTAATTATAATAATTTATGTCAAACAATACTTTATTTGAGTTAAAGGTGAATATAATAGAAACAATACAGAAACTAATTACTCATAAACAGATGCATAAGTGGGCAGGAACCCAACGTGTCTCATCTTAGAACTAAGAAGAAACTTATCTGCTTCCAATACAAACACACACACACACACACGCACGCACGCACGCATGCACACACACACACACACACACACACACACACACACACACACACACACACACACACACACACACACACACACACACACACACACACACAGAGCAGAGTATACCAATAAATAACTTTTGGCCTGACAGCACACATCTTCACGCCCGCATGCACAACAGACACCTGGAGAAAACTTTAGGTTTTAGAAATATACACCCAGCGACTCGCAGACAAGTAAACATGTCAACACACACGAACAAAGCTGCTGTAAAACTCTTTTATTTGACCATCTGGTGGTCTGACATGTTTATTGGGCATCATAACCTGGCAGCTCTTTACTAGCCAGGACAAGGCATTCATCTCTGTGTGTGTGTGTGTGTGTGTGTGTATATTTGCAAATGTGTACTCAGTGCAGCAGTGGGGGGGGGGGGGGGGGGTGTGCGCGCTGATGTTGTGTACCTGTAACGTGTCATTTTCAAAGACCTGATGTCCTGTTTTTTATGTTTATATAAAATAATAACTTACTGTGCGTCCACCTCGATGTTTGCTTCTAATAAGGCTCGATTGGAAGTCGCTGAAATTAATCTAATGCAGTTTCTGGTCACATGGCGTTTGTGTGCACATTTTGTGTAAGTGCACACAAGGCAAATATCAAAATGTTTGAAATAAATAATTTTAGCAAAGTACAAATATTTGATATTTACCGATATGATGTGCAAAACATTAGATGTATGCATAATATTGACTAGTTTGATATCCTTGTAAAAATATTTATTTAAAAAGTAAATAAGACTATTTATGAGTAAACTGTATCTAGAATGTTTACCTGTGTGTGTGTGTGTGTGTGTGTGTGTGTGTGTGTGTGTGTGTGTGTGTGTGTGTGTGTGTGTGTGTGTGTGAGTGTGTGAGAGTGTGTGTTTGTGTGTACGTGTGTGTGGTGAGTAATCATCAAGAAAGGAGCAATCAGCCGAGGGTGTCCTTGTCTCTAATCACGCAGAGAGCCCCCATGGACACTGCACTGTTGTGGGCATGTGTCTATATGTGTGTGTGCTTGTGTGAGTGTGTGTTGGTGTTGATTATGTGTTTGTGTCCAATCAGCCAGAGAGCCCTGATGAACACTGTCAATAAGGCATTAATCAGCAAACACACACGCGCGCACTCACACACAAACACAGAGTCTCACAATCCCACATCACCACATTTGTGCACAAACATTCACTCTCCTCTCTTCACATCCGTCACTCAAGGAAAATCTTCTCTTCATCAGAAACATTCATGTTGTCAGTAAATAAGAAGCAGCTCAGCAGCTCCCTGAATTCCTTAAAGATCATTTTTTTACTTAACCTCGACACGTAGCCACGGAAACTTCATGGAAACTTCTCTTAACGTGTGTGTTGACTGGAAACTCATCAACAAAAGATGAGCTTCATGGATGATCGGAAACTTCATTGTCGGTTTGTTTGTAATCAGCTGTGATGTCACGTGACTTAAATAGCAAGAAAACTCTCTCCTGATCCAGCAGCACAAGAGAGACGTATTTTATCCGACTCTCCTTGAAGGCAACCTGTCAACACATGTGTCACAACAAGTGTTTATTATGAGGCTGTTTGTTTCTCATCCTGTTTGAGGGGATGCTTCCCTCCAGGAGACGGAGAACAATGGAGCCTTGACGTGCTGAACACAACAAGCAAACGCACATTATGAACTTGGGTTAGAATAAATGTCAGAAAGGATAAACGAGGCGAGAAAAATTTAAAATTGAGTTCTGGTGGCAGCTCTGCCAGGTCCAGGTTTCCTTTAAACACGCTGCTGTTCGGAGTCGCTCATGCAGAACAGTGTTTTGAGTTTAATGAGAACACCGTGAGGCTGTCGGCGTCTCGTCGTGAGCGAGAGTAACGACGCTGCAACGGGAAAGAGAACAGCGTCAAACAACTCTGAGTCCAAATGAGTTCTGACTCTTGTGTTTGACTCCTGTAATTGGTCATGAATGACTTTGTTCGAGTTGTGTTCCTGTGTGTTCCGGTGTCGACACTGCTCTCACTTGGATCCTTAACAAAACATTAAATTGTTAAATTGTGAGCAAAGACCAGTAGAAAACACGCGTCCCTCACACACCACACAAAGAATGTAAGGAGACGATAATTGCTCAACTGAAAATCGGCTTATCGATCGATCTCTGTTGCCTTCATTTGTTAAACTGATGTTCAGCCGTGAGCATAACTCCTGTGTGTTTATTTTCTTTATTAATACGACTTTAAGTGTAATGTGCGGGTTTCTGGCTCCAGGCCCGTCTTTGCATTCTCTATCTTTTGTGCATAAATAAATGTGTTCGCTGGCTTTTAATGTGCATTTTTGTGCATTTTCTTTCTGGCAACCACAACAAATCTATAGCGACCTCTCTCCCCCCCTCCCCACCCGATCCCCAGGCAGCATACAAATGGCTGCTACATTTTAGTAATTGCTTCTCTCGTGCGGTGAGAGCATTACCTGTCAGTGCTGCTGTGGTTCCTTATTGAATTCTGTCCTTCTGTTGTTGCTGCAGCTCCGTGACTCACTGAGCCACGAGAAACGAGTTAATGTCTCTCTCAGTCGCGGCTCTGCGTCTGAACGTGTGACCGCCGAGTGATTATTCTCTACATCTGTATGTAAACGTGGGAACTCGCAGCAATATCCTGAGGGAGAAAGTGGTAAACATGTGCTTCTGAATTAAAAAACAAATAAAGAACGTAAGAGTGATGGATTTCGTTCGCCTGAAGCCCGGCTGCCACGATCAATAGGAATTTGTGGCCTCACATTAAAGGGAAACTGACACCTTTCGATTTTTTAGGTTTCTTATTTCACTCCAACGCTCAGAAGTTTCGAGGATGGAAGGTTACAAGTGTTCGCTCCTCGGAAAAGCTTTGGTGAAACTGGGAGCTGCAAACCTTTGATCGTTATGGAAACCACAAGAAGCAATTAGCTCGTTAGCTCGTTCAGTTTCACTTCGCAAAGATGGATGAAAACAACAGCTAACAGGTTTCTGTCATATTACGTATCACACTGATGTTTGTTCATATTTCTTTTAAGTTTTTTTTTTTAAAATTTGTTATTGGATGATAGAAAAACGAGGTGAAGCGTGATGATTGACAGCTGAGACGGACTCAGACGGATGGACGCTTATTTTAAAATGTCATCATATCTCTCTTTATTCTAAGCCACAGTGAAAGTCTTCAGATATCTGAGTCTGCCTCGTATCTCTGTGACCCCCCCCCCCCCCCACACACACACACACACACACACATTTTACCCCCGTTTACCCCCCCCCCCACCTCAGCGAGCTTTCATGTGCTGCTGGTTTGAAGAGAAGAAAGTAGAAAGGAGGCTGATCTTTTGTCCTTTTCTCTGCACAGAGGTGACTCACAAAGCTGCATTTATACTTGATGGGAGGAACATTATTCCCTTATAGACATATAGGGTTTTTATTCTTAGTCCATTGTTGGATTTCCATTTTCCTTTAGTTATGCTCCTCGTGATAACTGCATTCACGTGCATTCATTCGCACTCTACTTTACAGACTTCAGCTTTACAACACACACTGTGGCTGGATGTCTGTGTCTGAACAGAGAAAAATAAACGAGGGTTTTGAACACGTTTTGTCTTTCAAATCAAGAATCCCTGTTGACATCTCATCCTCGTAGGAGTAAACACAAGCAGAGCGATTATCCCCCACGTGGTTTCTCTATAGCTGCCGTGGCCTCGGGGTGCAGTTAAGGTTCTGTGGAGGCGAACAGCAGCAACGGCAGCTAAACCCTGTAGACTCTCCACTGTGAGTCCATCTGAGGAGGAGCTGAAGGTGTGAACCAACACGGGCCTGCAGGACTTCATCAGCGTTCATTAGACAGACGTGTTGTTAAAGCACATGTGTGTTTAGGACACGTCCACATCTACTTTTGCAAATTCATCGGAAAAGGTGGCTGTCAAAGGTTCATCTTGTGATTCTGTGACGTACAAATGATATATATTTTATTGTCAGGACAGTTTATGGGTTTATTGTTGGTCAGGCTGTTAAATTACATGAAGTTTGCATTTATAATTATAATGTATGTCAGTACCTGATGGTGTCCATCCTGTTTACAGGCAACCGGCATCGTACTGCAGCATATCTAGCCTTTGGTACACTTCATTATTAGTACTCTCAGATTCATAACTAATCAAAACAGTATAGTATACAGTGTAAAATCATAATGCATTGAAATGTGTAAGTATGGTCGTGCATTTTTCTACTTTACAAAGTCTGTGAGGAACCGTCAGACAAAAATTGAGTCAAATGATTTTACTTGACGGCTTTGTTTCCTCATCATTATTCATGAGACTGCGAATGAAAGAAAAGTCATTCAGCTTCAGATTAGGTGAGGGTTGTTTTTTTGTTTTGTTTTAGATTCAATATAATTTAATTTAAACGATTCCATTCCCTCCTGTTCTTCATTACATGCCGGCAGTTTACTGAGGGATTAGAAAAGCTGATGACTGAACAGCAGAGATGAGAATAGTGGGAGCACATCCCCGGCCCCTGAGAAGCAACAACACAGAAAACCCAATCTGTCTTCGGCATTTAGGAGCGTTTTGGAAATTTAAATCTTGTATGTGACCGTCTAAAGTGGATTTTACAGTTTGTCAGAGGATAAATCCTAAATAGAATCATAAAGAGGGAGTCTGGCATTGGAAATTAGGGGGTGAAACTTTGCCATGACAGCCCATGCATGATGATGGGTGATTCATCACGATCTCTTCTGCCCTGCCCTGTCATCGCTGATATACGGTGACAAAGACCAATCTGGATGTTGTGAAAAGGAGGTGAAGAGCCGGAGGAGGCCGGAAGGTGATCAGGTCGGTGAAGTCACTGATGTAGGAAGTGAAGTGGACATTATGTTGTGTTTTCAGTATAGGTAATAAACCCCCACCACCTCCATGTTAGCGGATGGGACATGGACCAAACTATGAAGTCAAAGTACGCGTTGAATACATTTTCCATTTCTTTCTGATGTATATTCAAGTGTTTATGTTCCTGATAAGTTGGGTTTCCAATCATTATTTGATGATATTACAATCGGCTGAAACATCATGATGTGTTCACTCTGGCTCAGATGGTGGAATTCCTTTCTGGGATATTTGATATTTAAGTTTAATCTACGGTTAAAAAAAACAATATATTAACATTTGATATATAGGGTATATATGCTAAGTTTCGTTCTATGTCGAAAGTTATTTTAAAAACTTCTACAAAACAGTGTTTCAGTTTCATAAAGTTCGGGGATTCGGTAGAGAGGCATTTCAAAATAGTAATAAATGAATGGGGCAGAAACCCAAATCACTGGAATCCTCCATTTCCCATGATGCAATTTATCAATGTCTTGCATGGGACCCTCTCTGCCTGCTAAAATACCCATGTCCTTCAAACTCCACACTTCCAATTTGTAGCCTCAGTGCACATGCTGCGATGCCCAAGTGACATCATGGGGGGTTATCGCCTCCGATATGACAGAGATCCCACCGAGTCACAGAAGACATTACTGTTATAACTGTTTTGACAGGACGAGTCGCACTCTCCCCACGATAAGGTGACATGAATATTTAAGAATCGGCGGAGTGCCCTTTTTAACTTTACTTCTGAGTCGTCTGTGCAAAAGGTCTTTTTTTTCCTGGTTTGGGCCATTTATCTGCCTCGCTGAAAGATTTAGGAGCTAACTATGGCTGAAGTGTCCGTGGTATTTCACCGCATAATATTCTTTCTATACGAAAGCCCATAAAACGGTGGTTATATACTGTAATAGCAAGGTTCTAAAGAGAAAAGCAGTAAATTAAGTGACAGGTGTCAGGAGCCGGAGCCTTGGAAAGTAGAAGTGAGGTCGGTGAAGTTGAGAACGGCGTCCTGTCACACGGCGGCGGCGGCAGCCCTGAGCCGGGAGAGCGGCGTGACAGTGAGTGATAAATTGAACATCACTGTACGGTTCTGTGAAGCACCTTGCAGTCTCTCCACTTAAAACGTTCAAGTTCCTGCAGCAGAATGTGACTGTGCACCGAGCTGTGAGGGGCTTTATCACAGAGCGACACGAAACGTAGCTATAATAGGTCCTGGGAAATAAAGCTGGAGGTTCTTTAGAGGTAGTTTAAAGGTACAAAGTCAACAGAACGGGTGTCCTGCTAACTTTGAGTAATCCGCGCATTAATTATAATAACACTGATATTTTTAAAGACCTGATCGCACTTCATCACTCTTCTCTCTCCTCGTTTGTGTTGAACCAAGTGTTGTATCGTGATATAACACTGGACACACGTTGTTATGGAAATCTAACCACCGGCACGTCCGCCTCGTTTCTTAAAGCCTCCAGGAACATTTTTAAATCATCCCCAAATACTTTATTTAATCATTTCTGTTATAAGTTGGATAAAAAGAGGAAATGAAACTGTGTAATTGTTGTTTTATGTTTTCAAGACATAATATATTCTCAGTGAGTCCATAAAAAAAACACAATTTCTAAATAAGACTCGTGGAATTTCAAGGTGTTTACCCTTCATGGGGAGAAGACGCATATTTCAGAAGAAAGAGTTGAGCTGTACTTTGAAGATTAGTCCTGAGGTGAGGGACGGAACACACAAAAGAGCAGAGGCAGAAAAGTTTGAAATAAACACAGAAATGTAAGTGAAGAGTGAAAGATGAGGAGGAGAAGGAGGAGGAGGAGGAGAAGGAGGGGGGGGTGCGGTGTTTGTGGATGCGATCTGTCTCCCACGTCATTTATCACACAGACAGGTACAGATATGGAGTCTTAGCTTCCCGGCCTCATTACACATTCACTCTGCTTTTTCCAGCACACACACATTTTCATAAACATTCACACAAACTTCGCCGCCCTCCGTCTTCCCTCGCTGTTGTTCGCCCACTGTCTCTCTTGCCCTTTCTCTCTCTCTCTCTCTCTCCCCCCCACACACAAACACACACACACACACAAACAGACACACACACTCAAACAAACATACATTTCAATTAACCGAGGCTCAGCATGATGAATGTGGTTACCTTTTAATTTCAATTATAGCGGCTGTTTAGCTCGGTAGAAAGCCGCTGTGTGCTCGAGCAACATCCGCCAAGCGACGGCTCAATTACAACACACAACGTGCAGAGCCGGGTGCACACAAGCACACATTAGCTCACACACAAGCAAATATACACATGGACAAGGCACACACACGCACACACGCACGCACACATGTGAGCACATGCACACTCAAAATTAGATTAGCTAATTTAGTTCTTGTCTGGACACATTTTTCACCTCCGACTAGCTGACGGCTGTTCTAAAACCTATTTAGAGTTTCCACGGGGCCGCGCGGCGTCGCACCAACTACTGATGATGTGCGGAAACTCATAATTATTGCCCCAAATACGAGTGTTGTTTATTAATTTATAAGTAAGAGACGTCATACATGAGAAATGAGAGGTGGGGGATATAATTATCTCATGGGATTCAGCTAAAATGAATTTTCTTGTAGGGGCCTATTTACGCCAAACACAAGTGAAGAGACATTTAAAGTCTCTAACCTACTTTAAGAAAAGCGAGCGTGAGCAGCGGCTCTTCGTGGCGCCGTGTTCACTTTGGGAAGGATTTGCTGAGCGTGCACGAGTTGTTTCAGAAACAGCTGCATCACCTGGGAGCTGCCACGACTTTAAGAGAGGGTTGAATCTGAACCTTCTCCAGCATCACACTACATCACATGCAAATTAGAATTGTGTTAAATATAGAAACATCCCGACAATCAAGGAAATAGATTCGATGACTAAAGCTCTTTTTCCACTGGTCAAAGTAAATAACCAGTTTACTTTGTGTTTCTTTACATTTTGGAAAACAACATACAACTCAGATTATTTCTTCTTCTTCATATGGGGCAAGATGAAACACTGGTAATACACCAGTGTTCCCACCAGGTTGGTTTCCAGCGTGTTTGTGACGTCGTACATTATTCACTGGGGGGAAAAAGGAAAAGTCTAACTCGTCTACTGGAAATGAGAAAGGAGTCGATCACCTTTTTTTTTTTTTAAACCTGCGTTCATCTGTTACTTTTGGTGTAAAAGAAAATATATATATCAGATTCTCTTCCTACAAACTTCAATGTTAGATTCCGAGTAAAACCATCACGTCACAAAAAGACACAGTTCAGCACCAATGTGTCTGTGTTGCAATGAATCCAAGAAGAAGACGTGGGGATTGGGATAAATTAGTGCACACACACACACACACACACACACACACACACACACACACACACACACACACACACACACGCACACACACACACACACACACACACACACACACACACACACACGCACACACACACACACACACACACACACACACCACCTCCTGAGTCAATCAGAATTGCTCAAACTAGACACATGCTGCAGGATGAAATAGCTCTCAGGGCAAATTCAGCTATTTCCAACCCACAGTGCTGAGCCTCTCTCACTCACACACACACACACACACACACACACACACACACACACACGTATATGTACACACAACGTGCACTCAGTCCTCTCAGCTGGTTTCCAGTTTGAACTTGGACATGGAATAAAAGGTTTTGGGGGGTTAAAGGAGGATAGAAGGAAAATAATGCAGGTTATGTTACATGATAATCCCAGTTCACCTACAGCACAACACATGGATAAAGAAACACACACACACACACACACACACACACACACACACACACACACACACACACACACACACACACACATCCATGAGAGTTGTTTACCTCACGGCTGCTTCTGAAATCTCACTTTACTTTCTAATCTCATCTCCATAAATCTATATTTCCTTTTCATAAAAAGGTTTCTGAAAGTTAGATTTAGATTTTATACGTTCTACAGTGTCACGATCCAAATGTAAACAAATGTAAGAGAATGGACTTTATTTTTTATTGTTATTATTATTGTGAGGTCTTCGTCTACAACCAAAAGACAGCAGCTGCTCCTTTCATCACTTTTCACTGGAAGGGGGGGTGATCACAACACAACCTCTGCACAGCCAATCACAGAGCAGCGCCTGCGGACCTGAGATTTCATTTTCTGTTAACAAAGTTTCCGCGTGTTGATTAGAAGCGTTTAGCTCGTTAAACCCGATCAGAGCCACACATGGATTGGTAACTGGATTGCAATCAGGCTAATTGGATCTCGGGTCAATTTACACTGTCGACACCCGTTTAGGGCGCGTGCACGTAGAAGCACACTCACGGATCCTTCCTCTGCCGATAGAAACACAAACATACACTGTGTTGACACAATAATCCTTCACACCATATTTTCATTAAGTTCTGGGATGTCTTGTGTTGTCATGACACAAAATAAATATATCAAAAGCAAAATTGCACCTGATCTCATTGTCTTTCAAATTAAAAATGGATGTGAAGTACCAGACTTTCACTTATGTTTATTGTTTCATGCTCACGTGTGTGTAAGTGTGTGTCTGTTGTCTTTGCAGCCGTGTCTCTCACATCATCACTTTCGTATCGAGCGAAACTCTGCACCAGGTCTAACTCACACAAAATATGGCTCTTATTTAAATACTGTTATTCTTACAGCACTGTGCAACACTGGTGATGCCTTAATGGAGACATTAAACTCCCCATTAGATGTGTTGAGTGAAAACCTGTGACAATAGGAGAACGCTGGTGTGTGGTGGATGTGGGAGCTCCAGCAGCGGCTTTTAAGATAATTGAGGAACATGTTCTTCAAACAACTGAATGACTCAAACACGTTTTTTACACGAGTGAATGTGTATGAATGAATTGTGCATGTGGAAGGGTCATGGGAGGTGACCCACTTTCTGCAGGTTTATCCAGATCCCACAAAACCAATCTGTGTGTGTCTGTGTGTGTGTGTCTGTGTCTGTGTGTGTGTGTGTGTGTGTGTGTGTGTGTGTGTGTGTGTGTGTGTGTGTGTGTGTGTGTGTGTCTGTGTGTGTGTGTGTGTGTACTTCCAGTAATGCTGCAGCAGCTTTTATTAAAATGAAGGCTCTCATCCCCAGAGGGAGCCGTACAGTGGGATGTGTAGGGGCTGGTGGCGAGGAGGAGTAACGGGGATGAGGAGCTGGAGGAGGAGTTGGTCTGCACAGCATCACATTGTGCTGCGTTGTGCGGGAGTCAGGCCATGACGTGGCTGCAAATCTGTCCATTTTAACGTCCCCCCCCCCCCCCCGAAGAGGAAAAAACTGGCCAAATACTGGTTTCAATTGATTCTGAGTTCTGAGAGACAGAGAATTCTCGTCTCCACCTGCAGTCGTTCTGTTCCAGTCGCTTTTTCAGGCTTCAGGTAGTTTCTGAAACCCACTGAAAGTCCTTATCGACCATTCATGTAAACACAGTAAATGCTTAGTGCCCGACTGTTTTGACAAATGAAAATCCTGACTGCTGTTCGCTGGTGTAACTCACAGTGCAGCGCCTGTGGAAGGGGTTGTTTGCTTTGCTGTGTGGTTGCTGCTTTCTCCAGAAATGTTCATGGAAACAACTTCACATAAGATTCACAGACTTTAACAGTTTAAGCCTTTTTTTCCAGCACGTGTGACCGTTAATTCATCGTAAAAGCGTCTGAATCATTGGTGACAAAACGACCATGTCCCCAGTCTTTCTGTTCAAATACGACGAGTGTTCTCACCGGTTCTTTATAAGACTTACAAGTTAGGAAACCCACAAACATACAGACGCCTTCCTCCTCTGCACCGTGTCGGAGTGCACTTCCCTCGTGTTGTTGCCTGTTTGCCGAGCAGAACGAGCGTGTTTGCTGCAGTTCGAGCAGAAAACTGGCAGCGGCTGACGAATACGTCCGTCCCACTCTGTCTTCCTCACTTCTCTCTCTCTCTCTCTCTCTCTCTCTCTCTCTCTCTCTCTCTCTCTCTCTCTCTCTCTGTCTGACAAGTGACAACAACATCACTGTGTTTCACTGACTTTCTCAAATTTGTCACTTTCCTTTGTCTCTCACCACTTTCTTTGCCGCCTCCCGGTAACTGACACTTTGTCTTTGTCACCGCAGCGATCTACCCTTCCCTCCGTCTCCCCGACAGTCATCCCTATCTCCACTTCTCTCTGCTCCATATTGACAGCTGTCCCATAGCATCAGCGCTGCAGCAGTCTCCAACCAGCCGTCCTTCCCTTCACCAATGCCCCCCTCCTCTTCCTCCTCTTCCTCTCTCTTCATATTGACAGCTGTCGCGGTAAAATCCAGTTTCTTAGTGACAACTCTGCTTATTTAAGTTTTGCAGCCTTTGATCATATCCCACCGCGGGATCTGCCATCCGATGTGATGAGTCACAGGGAGACAACATTCCCTCATTCTTCATCTTCTTCTACTCTCTGACTCGTTCTTTCCTCCTCTTCCTCCTTGTCTTTTTACCATCCTCATCCTCCTCCTCTCAAGGATTTACTGTCATCCCCTTACATTTAGTTTAAATTCTGCACAGGCCTGTGTGTGTCTGTGTGTCTGTGTGTGTGTCTGTGTGTGTCTGTGTGGGTCTGTGTGTCTGTGTGTGTGAAACTTTCCTCTTCTCTCAGCAATTCATGTTGACAAGGTTTGAAGTGAGCGCTGGTGTAAAGACGTGTCCTCACATGCTCCATCCTCTCTCAGTCTCTTTTTCCCACTTGTTTTTTCCACAATGTTTTATCATTGGTGAAAAGACTTATTCAGATATTGACCACGATTCCACTGAGGTTGATTTATTCTAAGATGTATACATGCACCACTGGCACCCTGGGATCGAGGCTCCCTGTTGGCATCAATAATTCAACTGAATGAATATTTCCCTTCATTCTCTCCGTTATAAATACATGAAGATGTACAGCAAGTGTGAGGGATTTGTGTTAAAGTCGTGTTAAGTACTACAATAGAACTAAAGTAGTTTACATGTTACACACACTGACCCAGAATCGCTTCATGTGATATTGGACGATAAAGGTTTAAATTTAGATAAAAGGATAAAGCTTTAAAGTTTTATCCACAATCACTAAATTAATACCTGATGATTCTGAAACTTTCTTCAAAAAATATATAAAATACCAATGGACACTTTTTGTTATGTTCAATCCTGTTTACCTGCTTTTATCCATTTATCAAATTTAAATGATTATCTTATCTCTTATCTTTCATCAACTAACTAACTAACTAACTAACATTATCTTACAATAAGATACAAGCAGAATGATACAGCTGAACATAGCGGAACTTGTTAAAAGACTGACTCCAAAATGTCTTCCTGGGGTCATCAGGACCCTTCCCTCCTCAAAATTACACGGAAAGTAAATAAGACACAATAATAAAAGTCTTTGTCTCAATTCTGAATTGTTAATTTGTGTTTTTGCTCAGACTGTGTGGATTTGAGGCTCTGCCCGGCGACCAGAGCCAGTTCATGACTGGTCCTCTGGTGTAGGAAGGTTTTCTGTCCTGTCACAATTCGAGGTGATTGATTTAAGAGTCCACGTTGTGCGTGTAGGTGAGTGTCCGTCTCAGCCGTGTCTCGGGTGCGAGACCTTTCATGCTGCGTCCGTGCATTTTGCTGCAAGCTGCACCTGTCGTGACCTTTAACAGTTCTGTCAACGGGAGTCAGGCAGCTGCAGATCGGAGAGTGAGGAAACTCTGTGACCTCCGGTGAAGGTTGTTGAGAAACTCTGTGAAACTCTCATAATCTGACATTTGTTTAAATCTTGACATATCGTCGCAGAATACATCAGAACCTCAGGAACCACACAAACACATATCTTGGTTTTAATGTTCCTGCCTTCATGTAATCTTTTGTGCTTTTAATTTTGTCACCATGCTTTTGGAATTATTATAATTTCAGTTTTTGTTTTCACATGTTAGACACTTGTTAGACAATTGCCTTTTTTCTTTCTGTCGTCTTGTTGCGTCACTCCAGCAAAAAGTCAAGCTGGGTGAATAAAGTGAAAGAAGCAAATAAAGCAGCATGGGAGTTGAGATAACCTCTGTGTGTGTGTGTTTGTGTGTGTGTGTGTGTGTGTGTGTGTGTGTGTGTGTGTGTGTGTGTGTGTGTGTGTGTGTGTGCGTGTGTGTGTGTGCGCCTGAGGGCAGCCCTCTGAACCCTCTTTCTTTCTCCTTCTCTTTCTCTCACAGAGAATAAAAATAATGTAGAGCGGGGCGGGACAGGTGAGAAAGTGATGCACGGAGTTTACAGGCGATGTGAGCCGACTGTGAAGCAGAGCGGGGAGAGAACATCTCTACACGTTGGATTTAATACAATCATCTCTAAGACTTTGTCTCGTCGAGTCTCGGCAGTGCAGCAGTTTATTCTAATCTGCGGCACTGGGACGACTTGGTGTAAGTTCAGGATTCAGAACAATCGGAAAATCTCTGTTGAGTCTTGAATCTGATTAAAAAAACTAAATATTCTGTATTCATGTAATTTAAAGACTGGATGTTTTAGCAGTGATATTCGTTCTACTCCTGAAACTATTGATTTGAGGAAGAAAAGGAAACAAGAAGAAGAGCAAGTGATGATGCATGAAAAGAGAAGACAAGGTCTGTCTTTAATGTCTCCTACTTCCTCTTTCCTGTCTTTACTCCCTTGTTTCAGATCAGGAGGCAGCGACAGGCGACTCAGGTATTTCGGCGACACATGGCTACATGTAGGATGCTTTTCTCTCCATCCTCTAGAAGACAAGTGGAAGTGAGGGAGGGGAAGAATGGAGAGAGAGAGACAAATGGAACAAAGCTGAGGGAGGAGAGAAAGTATGAAATGAGACCAGGAAAGATCGGAGTGATGAGACAAGAGGAGAGGAACCGAGGGATGAGATGCAGGAAGAGAAGGAGGAGGAGACGAGTGGGTGAGAGCCTATTTTCTCACCCTGCAGGAAGGAGACAGCAATTAGGATCGCTCTGTGTGTGTGTGTGTGTGTGTGTGTGTGTGTGTGTGTGTGTGTGTGTGTGTGTGTGTGTGTGTGTGTGTGTGTGTGTGTGTGTGTGTGTGTGTGTGTGTAGCAGGGATGTGGGGGGTGTTGTCATGAAGACAGCAGGGTTTCAGGGGTTTAAAACAGTAGGGAGCTGCCCACTACAGCACCCTACCCATGTTTCATCATCACTTAACACACATGCACACACACACACACACACACACACACACACACACACACACACACACACACACACACACACACACACACACACACACACACACACACAGTGTCTTGTTGCAGCTGTTGTCATTGGACAGTTAAAGGTCCAGTGTTGGAGGAGGATCTGTTGGCAGAGACTGAATCTAATGAAGTTATTACAAATGTTTGATCCAATCTCGTTTCTTGCAGAACTCGATGGATCTGCACAGAAATGCGCTGCAGTGGAATCTGTGTGTGTGTTTGCTCTGTTTGGCGTCTCTCTCTGCTAAAAGTAAGTTCGGTTGTCGAGTCAGGCGAGTTCAGAGATTCACTTTGAATTTAACATCGCAGAAAACGTCTCTGATTGGTCGACTCACAAAGACACACACACCAATCATCTGTCGGAAACCCAGATGTAGAGCGGCACACAAGCAACAAGTTTCTTTTATCAGCACTGACTTTGAATCAAAGGGAGCGATACTAAATCTCGACTTTCACGATCACGCACTGCAGTCACTCGGCGGAGCAGAAGTTAAACACGCTTTCTGTTAGAGCTCAGATCCGTGGCCTCGCAGCTCTAATCCAAGTTGCCAGGGTGTATATCCATTAAACATGAATCTGAGACTGACTTTTAAGTACCGGCCTTTTAAAATGTCACCATCATCGCTCATCGGCTCTCATCCGAAAAGACATGTAAAGTGTAAATATGTGACTTTCTGTGTTAAAATGATGAATACATAGGCAGCTGTAGATGCTGCGTATGTGTGTTGCTGCTTTCATCCTCCTTCTTCACTCAAGTTGGCTTTTCTGATGTTTTATACACTTGGACGAGGTTATCCCAACAATTTATAAAAGTTGGTAGAGCAGCAAAATCAGGAAGGAATTGATCACATACACGGTCGGTAAAAACTTTACGGGTTTGTGACGGTCCACTGCTCCACAGAGATGTCAGCGTACGATCAAGGTTGTTTTCAAGCTGCTATTTTAAGTAGTTGCCTCATGTTTCCTTAATCTCTCATGTGGCCTGTAGAGAAATTGATCTTGGTGATTTAAAACTCGAAGAAATTAATGAAACGCTGACAAGAAACATAAACTCCTCCAGTTCACTCACTGTCAGGAAGGAAGATTCAGTCCAACGTGTGTTTAGCTTCGCCTCTGTTATGACGGGTCAGCCGCCTCCGGGCTCAGCGCTCTCATCAAATTAACTAACAAGTGTCGGGGCAGGAACTTCACCAACTCGGAAGAGCGAGATTTTACAATCTGCTTTGTTCCCCGGAGGAGAAAAAGCTCGTAGCCGGACTCGTGTTGCTGCTTCATGTCGGTTTCAGCTGTTTTATCTCGGCTGCACAGATTTCTAACAGCAGCGTTTACTCCTCTCTTCCTGTCTCTGATCTATTTTTACAGTATGACTCGTAGCCATATGGTACCAGTCCTATTACGGCGTCTAAATCCACGGTGCTCGTGGATGTTTACTGTATTTTTTTTTGTAGACTTCTAAAATTTGACGAACCCTCTGCCAGTTTGTTGTAGTGCAGCCCACCAGGCGGTTTCCAGCCCACACACAGAGAGAGAGACCCTTTCTGTGTGAGGCCTGCAGGATGTATTCATAACACTATTATGTTAAAAGATGCCACACAGCAACTGTAGCCTCACTCAGGCGCTGACTGCTCAGACCTTTCTCATCACGGGAATAATGATGAACAACAAACATGCAGAAATACATTTGTTGAAGAATTAAGACGTATATCTATGGGTCTGTGTAATTTGGTGCATCAAAGTATCATAATGAAGAGGTGAACACTTCATGTATGAACCAAAACCTCATTTTCCTTTCTTAGCTTCCTCCTCCTCCTCCTCCCATCTGCTTCTTGTCTCTACTCCGTGTGTGTGTGTGTGTGTGTGTGTGTGTGTGTGTGTGTGTGTGTGTGTGTGTGTGTGTGTGTGTGTGTGTGTGTGTGTGTGTGTGTGTAGTATAATAAATAATGCAGGGTGTGTTGTATGAAAAGATAAGGAGGCAGCATGGGGCTGCTTGGGGGTTGAAGGAGGTGAAGTCACTACATTCACCCTCTACCCTCGCATTAAGACGAGAAAGAGAGAGAGAGGACAGGAATATAGATAAAGATAAAGGTCGAGCGGATGAAGAGAGAGATAGAGGCCGAGAAGAGGAGTCACGCAGAGAGAGAGAGATAAAGGAGAATGGAGAGCGGAGGTGTGGAGGCTGTCGTCGGCCTGGTCAAATGTTTCGGTTACCATACATTATCCTCTGTTCATTATTAATATGTTTCATACACACAGCAGGGGAGCTGCTCTGACCCTCATAACAAGGACAGTGTGTGACAGGTAGTGGGGTTCTTGTTTGTCTGCATTAGTGCGCGTGTGAGTGTGTGTGTGTCTGTGTGTGTGTGTGTCTGTGAGTGTGTGTGTGTGTGTGTGTGTGTGTCTGTGTGTGTGTGTGTGTGTGTGTGTGGAACGAGGACATTTTGTTGCAAAGATGAGTGATTATGTAAAGTATGTGAGTTTGTATGACCTGCACTCGTGAAATATGCAGTGACTAATTAACCTACATGCTAAATGCTTGTGTGTGTGTGTGTGTGTGTGTGTGTGTGTGTGTGTGTGTGTGTGTGTGTGTGTGTGTGTGTGTGTGTGTGTGTGTGTGTGTGAGTGTGTGTGCATATAACTGTCTCTATGCTGTGTGTGGTTGAGTGTATGCACTTGCTCTTTTTGCCGTGTACGAAGGTTTTTAAGTGTGTAACCTGTATGTCTGTGTTTGTGATGACTGACCTTAGGAGTGAGGACTTATTTGAAGTTCAGATGATTTGGTTTTTGGGATTACGGTTATAGTTTGGTTTCCATTGAGGTCAGTTGCCCAATATGGTAAAGAAAATAGACAAAGGAAGTGCATGTTGTTGTATTTAAGTTAAGTTTTGGACGTCTGCAGAAATGAAAGTATCCACACCGCAGTGGAGCAGACGCTCGCAGAAACACGGACGAATGATGAAACCCGCGACACACAGATCCCCGCAGCCGTGAGGATGCAAACCCTGTAAATTGAGCATAGAGAGCAGGAAATGTGTTGAGACGCTGTGTCTGCAGAGAGCCGGTGCACTTCCTGTAAATGTTGTCGCACAGAAATTGGCTGCAGGTCACCGAGAGGGCAGGTCGTCTTCAAGGGACTGGGGAGATTGGAACTAAATGGCTAGAACGAGGATTTACACCCGAACTACAGAAGAAGGTCCCCATTTTATTTCATTTCGGGAAATATAGTATTGATTTTGTATCAGAATTGAAATAAAACAAATTGTAATGTCTGCGATTTTGCCCGTATCACACCAGTGTTCTACTAATGCATGTGTATCGGTCAGTTAAGGACTGATTGTGACAGGACACGTTCTGCGATGCCACTAAGGAAAGTAAGACAAGTGAAAAGAGCATCTAAAGGAGAATGAGGAGGATTGTTGTGTTAGTAGTGATGTTTACTGCTCAGTTGATGTGTGAAACCAAACTGGTGCAGAGACCTTTCCCATTATAACTATAACTTTTCTACTAAAAGCAAAGAACAAAGAACCGGTGATGAGATCAGAATTAGAGGTAGATTTGAGTGCCTGACATTAGATTTCACTGGAATTCGCTCTGCACAGCTTTAGAAAGGACACATCGATGTGTTTCTAATCCCTGACTTTTTAAAGACAAGTCCAGACTCTGCTCCTCTAAGGATCTTTGAGACCGAGAGGAAACCTTGATATTTTGCAGGTTTCGGCCCAAAGATCGACTTCATTAAATCATAATCTCCAGGTACACTGACCTCCACATGCTGCGTCCGGTGGCATTTCAGCATTGGCAGGAATTACTGGAAGAAATGCACTGGACTGCAGATAAAAAGAGAAGTGTTGCTCTTCAAGAGGGCGCTGTGTTGGAAAATGAACTTTTATGTCTTTAAATTTCACATTTGTCTGGATCTCAGTTTTGAAGAAAAGGTCCTGCAGCTTCCATCTGCTCCCTCTGTGTGATTTAAAGCCCTTTCTTAAAATTGAACCTGCTCACAAATGAAACTTTGAAACAGAGAAGGACGTGTATGTTTGAGACTGTCCCCGCTGGAAGATGTGAAGCATCAGTCACACGACTTCACTCACGGTGACAAAGCCCTCCAGCGTCTGTAGGAATTATGACTCTTGTGGATAACCTTCCTTTTTACAAAGAAGCTGGAGGAGGACAGGGAAGTATTTTGTCATGACTTTATTTAAAGTTCGACAACTCGTCTCCACTTAGATAGAACACATAACAATTCTTCATTAAAGTCTCTATAAAAACAACACCACCTTTGTTGTATAGTTTGTTATCTTGTGTACTTACATCCTCTGAATTCAAACCCAGAGAAATCGACCAGTTTTATCTTCGGTAACAGGACATTTCATTTTGTCGCCTACAAATTGCGTCATATCCATATTTTCCTGAGGCTTTGTTCATCTCTGCTATAACTTCCAGGGCAAATTGCGTATTAAGAAGTAAAAACACACTAATGGGAACAAAACTTTAGAGAAGAGAAGAGAATCAACAGACGGCCGGAGAAGTTGAGGAGCTTCGATGTTACTTCAGCTGATTTACTCGTTTCTGAAAACCACTCCCTTCTTTTCAATCAGTCAGACACGAAGGGATGAATGTGCAGCAGCCGCCTCACTTCTCCTCCTCTTTCTCTCGTCTCTTTTTTAGCCTCCATCTCTCTTCTGTCCATCTGACATTTCGTGTTTCTCCTTCTCTTCCACTCGCTCTGCAGCGAATTGAGTCTGAATGAGCTCCAAATTATGTTCAAGTGCAGCCAGAGACACTTCCAACTCTTTGAGACAGTCATTCAGCTTGGTAAACTATCATCAGCGCACACAGACACACACACAGACACACACACACAGATGCAGGCTGCTCTGTCTGGCACTCGATCAGCAGGCTTTGGCTCTTGTGCTGTTGTATTGTCATTGTCCCGACATGAATAATCTCTCAGTCACTTCCGTCTCCAGGACAGAGCCAAGGAGAGAGAGAGAGAGAGACAGTGACGGCGACACAGAGACTGACACATATCATCATGTTGTGTCAGACTTCAGGGCCAAAGAGCTTCCTCAAGGGTGTCTGAGAGCCACCGGTGGCAATCTGAGCCGCAGACGGCGAGAGCGTTCGGGATGAACATTAGACGGAGACGAGCCGGGAGAGAAACGAGCAGACGAGTCAAGGCCGAAGCCAAATTACAGCCCATTTTCTAAAAGTCGAAATTCAAGTTCATCTGTGTGAGGAGGCGGCAGCGCAGAGGAGCGGCAGCGTCCACGGGTCAATGATGAATAAAGGTTTAACAGATGATCTCACCGAGGCTGCTTGGACGTTTTAGAGGTTAACAACAGTCCTGACAGTGCAGGTGATGCTTCCAATTCAATGTCAGGTTTCACTGCTCATCTTAATGAATGTGACGTACATGACTAGAACATACTTTGCTTTAATAATCTTCCATATTGTAACCGTGTCGTATTATTGAATTGATTGTGTGATGTATACAGAGAGGAGGTCCTAAGCCTCTGGGGGACTCTCTTCCATAAAAACTATTACATGCAATGATTTAATAATTGTATATTTTCCGACCTTAACTTAAATGCATTAAACACAATACAGCTCAACATAGGCTGTGAATAAACCTTTAATTAGAACTGAATCAATCGTCACTCACTGATTCTGCACTGAACAGCAGAAAATAACTGCTTTTATGATAAAAACTAAAATTTCTTCTGAATAAACATTCAATAAAACAGTATCACATATTGTTGCAGTTTTGTACTTTGAACATACGAGTATAACTTTAACCTAAAGGTTTCAGAACTTGAACGACATTTCAAGGAGAATCCTCAGTGTCGCTGTCGATCACCGGAGCCGATCAGCTTCAGAGGGACAATGTCGAATCAAACCCTGGTGACTGTTCTCCAGCTGTTGCCCCGTGGTCCAGATGTCAAAGTGCACTTTCATCACGCCGCCACTTCCTGTCGCCAGGATCGATTCAGGCCCAGCTGCTCCTCGTGCGCCTCGAGCTGCCGAGAGATGAATCCCACAGCCTCAAAATTTCATTGTCTCATTTTAAATCAATGGTTGTCCAACTGTGCTACTTTGGATCCTGGCACCGATGAAGACGTGTAACTACCTTTAAAAGACCAACTACTCTCACGTGACCTTTTCAAACTCTCTCCTAAACGCGTTCGAGCCTGTTTTTCTGTATTTGGGTTCGACACCGGAAAGCGTCTGACGAGTTTCTGGCGTGATGTTCCACAGTCGATCATCTTCCACACACATCGAGCTCTGAATCATCACAACATCTCTTCACACGTCCTACGGGTCATTCAGCGCCGCTGTTGGCTAAGATATGGATCCATCTGCTGTTTGGTTGGATGATTTCTAAATACCAAAAGGCCGGTTACTGTCGTCTGGCATGTGGGCTGCCAACTTAAAGGAACAGTAGGTAACTTTAACTGAGCGACAGTTTCGGTCAGACTCACATGAGGACACCGTGACCTTTGACCTCTGACCACTGAAATCTGTCCAAATGAAAGTTTGAACCAAATTTGAAGATTCTCCTGATCCGTTGCATTCACAAGACCAAACCCATGATATGTGAGGTCACAGTGACGTTGACCTTTTGATCAACAAATTCTAATCCGTTCATCCAACGGAAGTTTTGTCCTGAATTTCACGGAATTCCCCGAAGAGAGTTTCCTGAAGTCTCGGACACGGAGACATGAAAAGACGCAGCAGTGTTGCGTTAAGAAAGATGGAGAAGTTTCAAAAAATGACAGAAACTATTCCAAAAAGTCTTTTGACATCAGCTTCTCCTTGATGATGCGTGATTGACGTCCCAGTGCACCACGGCCCGTTCTCCGGGCTCCTGGTTAATGCCTCAGTTTGTATGCGTGCACGCACTCGTGCACCTTGTTCAGTATGCCAGCAGTACATTGTTAGATGAGTGAATGGCTGTCATCACAGAGCTGTGGGGGTGTGCTGGGCTGAATGTTAACTTTGTTAGCATTTGTCATTGAGCTTTTATATGCACATAGCATTTCTGATGCCGGGTCACTTTCCACTTTGTGGTCCCGTTATGTGGAATAAATCCAAACAGTTCACAAGCAGCAGGGATGAGGAGCCTCGTAACGTTCTCCGCTGTGAGTCGTTCTCCGCTGACCTCAGAGCAGATTGGTTTTAAAGCCTCGGTTTACAAACACCGTTCAGACAACGTCTCCCTGCAGCTTCGGAGCCGCTCGGCTTTGTACAGAGAGAAAACACAAATCTGCACTCGAGCTCATTTTGCTCCGTTTGCTTCGAGATTCTCGCTTGAATAAAATTACCAACGGGAATAAACACATCTTAATAATACAAAATTTTCTGATTTCAGTCTGTAAGTTTGGTCTCTTTGTCCATGTAGCTTTCTTGTAATTTAGTCTTTTTTACATTGTTTTATTAATTTAAATCTTTTTACCATCTTTATTATCCTTTAATTATCCCAGGGACAACACAGTGCACATTAAAGTTCTATGCAAACAGACATTTATATGCGTGTTCAGTCATGTTGGCTGAGCCATGCACGTGAGTTTTTTATGCTGTTTGCACATACACACAGACAGATGGACGGACAGATCGTTGTGTAAATTGTGTGAGACAGTTTTTTAAAATGTTAATTTTGCCAATATTATGAAATCAGCTTCTTCTTATCCTCCAAAAAACTAATATTTTGTTTTAATTGTGTGAATGTGAGGTTGTTTTAATGGGGTTAGTGTTGGTTTCCATTTCTTTGAGTGCAGACACACAGAAGAGAGACACACACTCTGAAATAGGAAGTTAAAATAAGGTTAAATCTACAGACGCACTCCACGGACTCGTTCATAAAACAGTTATCAAACCACAGACACGGAGACACTGACACCGGGGGCTATATCACCAAGACCTGAGTTATAAAAAGTTGATAATTAAAGACGGGCCTCGGAGGACGGGGGGGAGATAATTGGCTTTCGTAGCCACGACACTTCGACCCACTTAATACCAATAACTTAATAAGGATCCGAGTCAGATGGAGAAATCACAAAATAACATCTGTCTTATGACTTCGTAAAGATTCCATTAATAGGTGAGTTCACCCTGAGTTTTGTATTTAATGCAATTTATTATTTTACATTTATTATGCTAATGCGTAACTCTTTTTCTTCTTTCAGTGCCAATATATAATTATATTTATCTTTATTTGGCTCCAACACGACATCTTGATGCAGCTTTTTAACAGCAACAAGGACATATTACGATTTTTATTTAAACCGAGAGAGGTTCTGACCATGTAAAGCTCTGAACTCATGAATAACACAAATTATATAAAACTTGCAGATGGCGGCTTCGCACCGAACCTATGAAAAGTGCAGAAACAAAAGAGGAGGAATCATAAAGGAGAAGAGAGAAAATGAACAAAAACCGACAGAAGGAGGGCAAAGAGTCAGGTAGGAAATGAAATCTGACGTGGACTCTTGTTATTAACAGTCAGAGTTCACTGAACCTCTCTACGGTTCAGAAGCTAACCTCTGCTCCCTCGCTCTGTGTGTGTCTGTGTGTGTCTGTGTGTGTCTGTGTGTGTGTGGTGTTACTCATGCTGTGGGGACCTCAATCTGCTTACAGTCACATTATGCACACTCGTCTTCCTAATGGGGACGAAAAGCAAAGTCTCATCACGTAAAACCATAGAATTTCAAGGTCAGAGTTTGGTTCAGGTTGAGTGTTAAGTTTTGGTTATGGTCAAAGTAACTGGAGGAAATGAATGAATTAATAAAGCCTGTTCTTATGGGAAAGTTGTGTGTCTGTGTGTTTGTGAGTTGCATTGTATGAGAGCACGTGTGCAAGCGTGTGAAACAACTACCGAGTACACAACCCCTTTGCAAGTTCAGAGCTTTGTGATGCACATGTCAGATCCACTTCCAGTAACTTCAGAAGACAGAAAGATTTGAAAAACATGGACGCAGGTTACGTCCAACTCGTGTTTTTCTTCTGCAGCATCTTCACGACAGGATCCATGAAGAGATTAAGAGCTTGTCAGGGCTGTTTTGTTGATTTTGTGAATCAGTATGACTCAATATTTGTATATCCACTTACAATTACCTCCTCTTATTTAAATGGTGGAATCTGACAGCAACGATTAAGCTACTACAGAGACAGTCAATTACAGAAAACTAGTATAAAAAATAACAAATTAAATTCACATGAAATGGTGAATAAAATGAAACCGGGCATCACAACTGTACTTCATGATCCGTTTGGCCTTGAATTCAATAACCTTCTCCAAAGTGAAAACAAAAAACAAAAATCAAATCATCGGCTTCCAAACATTTCAAAGTTCTGATTAGTGACAAGAAGCGAAGAAACGGCTCAACGGAGTTTCCCTGTGTTTTTGTGTGTGTGTGTGTGTGTGTGTGTGTGTGTGTTCAGGTCAGTGCCACAAAGTATTTTAAGCGCCGGCGGGCGACCATCAATAACCCAGACGTTTGGAGTCAGTCTTCAGCCATCTATCAGGCTTGTGCTCTGCCCAGGGCTCGAACCCACGATCCCCTCATTTGTCTTAGCACGTTTTCCTGCTCTGACAGTTTGCCGACCCCACTTAAACACACACACACACACACACACATTAAGGCTCGGGCTAAAGCTCAGTGATAACACTTTGAGTATTTGAATAGAAAGTAACTTTGACTCTTAAGCAATTTTTATATCTGTCATTTGGCACAGTTTGACCAGTGTAGCTGAAGCTGAAGCTAAATCAAATGACACAATAATACAAAACAAAGAGTTTGGTTTGTCCTCAAATCAAAATGCATCCATCAACATTTTGTTGCATCTTGCGTCACGTAGCATTCATTTCCATTGGACGTGCACAACCGACGCACCAAACAGACGCAGCGCACGTGATGCAGCCGCTGCAGTTTAGAGGCTTTATTGACACATGCAGATGTTTGCACACATACCAAACATCTGCACCACACACAGACTCAGAGCACAGCAGGGAATAAGACATTTCAAAGCTGAGACACACAACCAGTGGAAAATATAATTAAATGATGACGGATCTTTTCAAACACAAGAAACGGTGGGACGCTGAATTCATTAATGTCTTTTGCATTTCTCGCAACAAGCTGGTGGATTAAATTTGAGCTGAAAAGACTTTCCAAAAGTCTGGAGCAGGTAAAACACTTTCCTGCTGTAATTAACGATCCCGTGTGACACAGTAATTCCACCGCTGCTTCTGCATGGTTGACATTTCAGAATCCATTAACAGCTCTTAGAAGTGGACTTAGAATAACATGCAAGCCAAAAGAAACTCCTGTTTGACGGATTAAATACTTTAAATAATACTTCCTGAAACCGGTTGTAGCTCTCGCTCTGCTCTTGCTTTTGTTTTTCAATCAGATGAAAATGAGGCTTTTTCTTGCCGATGCTCAATAGACAGTCGGCAGCTGCCTGCTTTTCATTTATTGGCTTTTGAGCGACTGAACAAATGTCTGTTCGGTACGAGACGGCATTTAAATATGACCCGAAACAAATGTTTGAAGCTTTTGCTGGAAAGAAACTTTCTTTTCTGTTGCCTTCTGTACTGACAGTTGTGCAGGGTTTGTATTTGCTGACACAGCAGCTCCTGCCTGGTTCCTCTCACCATTTATGTTCCTGCCAGTGGGCCTATAAGCAGCTGAGTGCCTGAAAATAAACCCCATGCAAAAACCCATAGCCTGCAGGGATTGTTGTAAAATGTAGGCAAATGTGTGTATTTCAGCAAATACTGACCTGGAAATCAGTAATGTGGACCGCTCCTCTCGTTCTCACCAGCCTTAAAGAGAAACTACCATTGGAGATGTTGGTCGCACTTCACTGTGAGAAGGTTCTTGGTTTGAATCCTGGTTCTGCCAAGGCCATTTCATGTGGAGTTTGCACGTTCTCCCCGTGTCTCTGTGGGGTTTTCCAGGTTGATTCTCTGTAAGTGTGAATATGACGGTGCATGTTTGTTTCTCCTGATTTGCATCTCAGGCTCCAAATGTCCAAGATGGCGTCATCCGGGTTATTTTGGCTTCATGTTTGGATATTGGGAGGAAGTGGAGACGCGTTGTCCATCTTACTTGACAATCCTCAAACCCGATGTAAACTGGGATTGACACCAGACCCTCTGCGGCCCTTAAAAAAACAAGATGGATCATTGGAGATCAAAAGACCACAGAACACACCATCAAATGCATGGGAATGAATAATCAATGCCACCAGATTATTTAGTAAATAACATAAAGTCCAATTACAGACATGTTCTTCCTCCACTTGATCCACTCCAGCTCCCTCAGAATCTGTTCCTCGTGGATCCTGATCAACTGAATACCAGTTTAGAGCAGGTCATGACTGTGGAAATGGGAACCTCTGATACTGAACCTTATAAAACCAGTATCGTGTGTCAAAGTGTTTTGCTGATAGAAACCATCTTGTGCCCGAAAGGCCGAGATTTACATGATTCATTACGAGCCAGAGATAAACCAGCTGAGTGTTTCTCACTCCTCAGCTCTCAGCTCCGAACACGAGAGCTCACGTGCACAACCTCGTTTTCCTGGAGATTTTTTAATAAAGGGATTTATTTTGGTCTAAGCACACAACATTAATATGTCAGTAACAGATGCACACAATCAACACAATATCTGGGTATTAATGAAACCAGCTACCATCTGGATTCATGCTGGAGTTATCATGTGTGTGAGCAGCCTTGGACGGATTTGTGGAGCCTCTGCAGTTTTCTCATTCCACGATCTCTAATATGTACGTGAGATTTCCAAGAGCAACACAGGGCCGTGTAGAATTTGGGTAAATTCTGTAATCTTGGATTAAAATCAGTAATCCATGCACAGACTACAGATCTGGGTCGACGTTTGTTTTCACCTGTGAATATAGATCTCCACAGATAAGATAAGATAGGTTCTGTGTATTGTGCACATATGAGACTCTGTTGATGTTTATGTTGTTTTTGCACCGTCACTGGTTTCTTAAAGCAGCTGTGGGTAACCATGGTAACAACAGTGAATGGGTGGAAACGGACGTGGTGACGATTTTGTTGTCAGATGAAAAAGCTACACACGTGTGCAGCTGATGTGATGTGCACGTCCCTGCAGCTCCTACAACAGTTCACTTGTACCACAAAGGAGAAATGTATTGTGTTACCGGAGCAAAGGGGATAAAATTATAAGAAACATCTGTAAAAAAAATCAATAAACAAGTAAACATACAATATAAGTAGGGTAAAAAAGAAATTTACAATCTGAATTCAAACACAGACAATGTAAAAACAGAGGCCAAACGATAGAATAATACAACTGGTTGAGCAGTTAGATTATATATATGCTGCTGGATATACGTGATGTGACAGATAAAGTCAGAAGAAACCTGAGGTTGCTCCTAAATCACCGGCACAGCATATAGCAGGTGTTACACAATTACAAAAGACTGATTTATGTGCCCGCATCAAAACATCACATCTGTTCTGCAGGTTGTCTCATTGTAAACGTGTCCCTGCTCCCTGAACAACCTTTATTACATCGCATCAAATGCAGAGGCAAGTCTCGGCCTGTTGGTCCGAACAGAGCGAGGCAGACACTTCTACAACACGTTCCGTTCTTTTTCCTTTTGTGGATTCATTTCTTCTGCAGAAGGAGCAGAAGTGACAGATGGAAGGAGAGCGACCTGTAAACAACAACAAACAGAAAACTTCCCGTCACGAATTTCAATAAATTACAGATGCCTGTCTGACTGTGGAGCTACATGGATTCAATAAGATGAGTGTAGGTTTGCCTTTGCATTTCAAACTGTGACTGCACTGATCACTGCAACATAACTTGTAGCCGCAGAGCACATATCACTCACAGGACACACACAAACACACACACACAAACACACACTTTAATACCTTCATACATTCTGTTGGCACTAATATATTCATGTAATTACAAAATACAGCTGTGCACAGGTCTTTAAAAACAACACAAACACATGGACAAGACACAAATGGTTCAATGATGTCAATTGTACAGTTGTGTTGATTTATCACTGCCCAGAGGGTGTGTGTGTGTGTGTGTGTGTGTGTGTGTGTGTGTGTGTGTGTGTGTGTGTGTGTGTGTGTGTGTGTGTGTGTGTGTGTGTGTTTCCCTGATTCGACAAACAGAGATCAATGCGCCGGGTCAGTTCGGAGAGCGCGCTGGAGGGAGCGTGGAGACGAGGAAGACGAGCGGGGAGCTGCAGATGATGAGCAGGGAGGTTAAAGAGGTTAAAGGGGATTTCATGCTCTGCAGTCCACACAAGAAACAGCTCAAGAAACCGTTTAGATGCAAGTTAAAAACCGAGAATCCCTCTCGTGTTGTAAAGCTACTGCGAGTCATCATCTTCAAAAGACTCTCAAACCGTTGTTTGGCAGTTTGGGCTGTAACGGTGGGGGGGGGGGGGGGTAATTGCTCTCTGGTCAGAGCTGAAACAAACAAGAATCCAGCAGAACCCATCAGCACCAACGTCTTATGGAGCCTTGGATCACGAATCACTCCCATCTCTGTTCTCACTCTCATAATTTGCAATCAAACTCTTTTCAATAACCAATCAAGCAAGTGACTATTGCCGCTGTTCAGCTGTGATCTGTGGAAAAATGCGAGAAATAGAGACGTTTGATGGAGAACTTTACAGAAAACTGAATCCTGGAACTCTGCCCCTGAGCAAGACATTCATCTCCAACTGCAGAAGAAGACATGCAACATGCAAACTCAATCAGAAAAAGAGATTTCCTTCTGGAAACACACACACACGTAGAGACACAATCTGCAGACTTCTCTTCCCCCGGCTCTGCATCGTGTTATTTATTTTGCTCCTTATCAGCATCGTACATTTCCCAGACGTCTCTACAGTAAAGTAAAGAACGACCAGCATGCTGTGGAATTAAACACTGGCAATTCATCAAAATAATTTCCTGTGGCCTCACTTTGTCTCTCTCGCTCTGTGCTGCTGTAGTAAAACCATTTGCAGATGCTGGTTTGCTCTTTACCGCTCACCTCTGCTCCATTATCTCCGTGTCTGTCTGTCTCCTGCACCACTTCCCCGTCCTCCAAGGGGCTATCGCCGGATTTGACCTTAAGAGGGGTGAGCCTGCGAAGGAAGAAATCCCCTAAACAAAACACGTCCTCCATATTTCATTTTGGCATGGCTGCTTTCCCACCTGTTCATCCTGCTGCTGCCGTCTCGCCCCCCCCCCCCGAGCCCCGCCCCCCCCCCGTCCTGCTCAACTTTCTGCTGGATAACAAGCAAACAAAGTTTTAATTGAACAGTAGAATGTGCCCCAAAGGGAAAGGAATCAATCTTTCCCAGGGATTCAAGGTGTGTCGCTCCTCGAGAGACAACAAAACTTATTCTAAAATAATCTGTTGATTACATGTTATAGACAAGACTCGTGTTGTTTGATCTCACACATTCATTTCTCCAGATCGAACCCCAAATATGAAGTAAAAACTGTTTTCATGTGAAATAATATAATAAGAAAAAACTGTTACTGAAGCTAATCTAGATGCTAATAGTCAGGAAATACATCCAAACCAGAAGCTAACTGCTTAACAGCAATATACAGTCTTCTAAGTACCTCATTGGTTGGTTAGTTGGTTAGTTGGTGGGTTTGTTGATTGGTTGGTTAGTTGGTTGGTGGGTGGGTGAAGTGGTTAGTTGGTTAGTTGGTGGGTTTGTTGATTGGTGGGTTTGTTGGTTGGTGGGTGGGTGAAGTGGTTGGTTGGTTTGTTGGCTGGTTTGTTGATTGGTTGGTTAGCTGGTTTGTTGGTTGGTGGGTGGGTTGGTGAAGTGGTTTGTTGATTGGTTGGCTGTTTGTCAGATTGTTAGCTGATTGGTCGGTTGGAAGGATGGGACATGGAAGGACAAATTAACAATTTCAGGAATTGTATTATCACTTGTTTAACATTTTGAGATGAGGTGACTTTTGCCATTTTCACAGAATTTCCCAGAGTTAGGTTTAGGTTCGATATTAGAGATGTTCCAATAACATTTTGTAATGAGTAGCTGATTCAATGTCTCAGTAAAGTATGGAAGTTCTATTAGTTCACAGTCAATAAAACCTGTAAACAGACGTCTTGTAACCTGTTCACTTTCTCATCTCATTAAAGTCAGACCAGATGTGGACGACACACATCTTCAGGTGCTTGATGCAAACTTTCCTGTAGATATAAAAAAAAGAAATTGCAAACTCTTCATCCTACCGGCACGTTGAGTTTCCACAGCCTCCACACGCCTCTCGTCCGCCCACACAGATGCTTTCATTTAAGTTTGGTAATGAGAGTTTTCTCAGGACTGTGTGGGTGTGTGCAGACTGGACTTGATTGACAGCTCCTTCACGCTCCTGTTTCCTATCAGTATTTGTATTCACCTAGTTTGAGTGAAGGTGGAATAACTCTAAAATACCTGTGTAGGCCTTGGACCTAAAAGACCTGTATGAGCAACGTTTAAAAAAGGGGCCAAGGACCTTATCTTATAGAACTTGTACTTTTAAATGAACATTAGTTTCCTCTCTGTTTCCATTCCCTACTCCTCCTCTAGGATAAATCAAAAGCTAGTTTAAAGACTCTTTGATTAATTGCTCACATAAGAACCAGGTTTGTGTCGTCACTAGTGTTTCCAAACGGGTCCGAAATGTCTCCACATTGTGCCGCTGCTCAATCTTTACTCTTCTACGTCTCTGCTTTGTAGGAGTGAGACGTCCTCACTCTGACTCAGGTCAATATGCTTTGATCAAAATGTGTCCATCCTGCATTCCTTACTGTCAACGGAAGGTCCAACACCTGCCCGAGGGCAACAATGATTGACGAAGACAAAAGCCAATAACAGCACATGTTGTTATTGGCGCTGAATGTCTATACTCAAACCTCCCGGGTCGACAACTCAACACAACGTTTTGGCGACACTTCCTGTTTATAGGCAGCAAACGAGATAAAACGAGTAAAAGTCACATCCCTGCGGCCACAACTCGTGAATTAATAATTCCTCTGCATTATTATCTACTTTTCTCAAAGCATGATATTCTGAGGTCATGTCAGAGGTCAAGGACACACGAGAAGCAGAAAGTCAGAAACACTCTCTCCTGGTTTCGAACTGATGCCGTGTTATCTCATAAAGAGAGAGATTCGACGTCTTGGGGCTGAAACGACTCTTTCTTGCCGCTTTTCGCTCCAGCTTGCATCATCAAACGCAGGATTTTGGGGGATGAATACAAACCTGCCAACCGGATGCAGTGAGCGCTGACATTTTTCAGGCGTGTACATACTAATACAAGCACACAGAGATGAAGTTGTGTGTTTTTCCCTGTGGTGTGTGGCGGATCTGCCTGTAGCGGGTTAGATGGCGTCTCTGTGCTCGTTCTCTTGTGGCCCCGATGAGCTTTTGTCAGATGAGGTGTTTCTGTGACAGGTGTCCTGCTCTGATGCATCATCCGTCAGAATTATCCCGTCTGAGGTGCAAGGGAGCTGCAGCTTCGCTTTGGGAGCATCGCCAAACAGAAACACGACTTAAAATATAGATTAAAACGTAGAGGAAGTGAAACATCCCCGCCCTTGTTTCCTCTCCTCCCTCCTCACCTATTTTATTGTTCCACTTCCTCTTTCCCTTTCTAGTCACCGGCGGGTTTTTGTTCATTCCTGTTAATCCTGCGAGGATCAAGAAAACTTGGCTTCTTGTGAATTATGAAAAATCTTCCATATTCTACCGTTGCTCCGCCGTCGTCTCCTCCCTTCTGTCCTCGCATCTGTGAGGAGGACAAAGCAGAGAACTACAGTGTGTGGGAAACAAAGGACAAACAAAGGAAGCCTTCACCTCCTCCTCTCGCTCTGTAACTCACTCCTTTTGTCCTCTCCTCTCCTCCTCACATTTCTCCCTCCACCTCCTCCCTCTCACGCCACAGAGGCTCGATCCTCTAACAAGGTGGAAACTGATGATTTGAGAGAGTCTCCCTGTAACATATGGAAAGAAGTTTCCAGAGAGAAGTGTCCGTCATTAAGACTTTAACCTACTGCTGGCTCAGAGGCCCCTCACTGCTGACCCAGCGCTGTGTGTGTCTCTCTGTGTGTGTGTGTGTGTGTGTGTGTGTGTGTGTGTGTGTGTGTGTGTGTGTGTGTGTGAGACAGAGATCTAGTTGTCGAATGATGCCCTGCTGTCCTCTGACATCCTCATATATCACTCAGCCTGATGCAAATCTCACACACACACGTTATCTCCGAATTTTTCTCACACACGTTCAAGCAGTAGCATTTTTCCTCTTTCACACACACACACACACACACACACACACACACACACACACACACACACACACAGACGCACACACACACGAGCTGCAGACCCTCGAGCAGCACGTCAGGAATCATGTGGTTTAATTAATTACCGTCTCAGAGCGACCAAGGTCAGAGCGCTGCTCAGCTGGAGAAGGCTCCAGAGGTCACGGCCTCTCCGTCCGACTCCTCTCAAGCTGTCAGGTGTCTGCGAAGGTGAAGTGAGAGGAAACTCAAAGTCTCCACTTGTGTGTGCACATCGGGAACAACAGCTGAAACAATGACACAAAGTGCATTCACCCTTTAGAGATACATGACTTTAACGAAGCGATATTTAATAATAATAACAATAATTTAGATGCAGAAAACTAATTGTATATAACATTAAATGAATAACTAGAATGCCACTCAGTAGAGTCCACACCTCCACTAACATTCCCCTAATGAAACCACATTTAAACTCTAAAGATCCAGGTTGTAATATGAATCTGCACCAAAATGTGAACATTCATCAATACAAAGGCCCTAAACATGTTTTATTCCATCCTATCTCGCAATGTTAGAGAAAGTGGAGAAAGTCCTGAATCCACTCTTGATGGTGATCCTGATCCAGATCCTGATCCAGCTCCTGATCCAGATCCTGATCCAGATCCTGATCCAGATCCTGATCCAGCTCCTGATCCTGATCCAGATCCTGATCCTGATCCAGATCCTGATCCAGATGAGGCAAACATGAGGCGACTGAGCTTAGGCCACAATAAAACAATATGATGAAAACCTTCCTGTTCTTAGAAGACGTGGCTCGTTGAGTTATAGCAAACATAACAGTGACTCCAGAGGTTGTGATTAACGGATCCCTGATCCATTAGATTGATTATGTTTCAGGACGTAATGAGGTGAAACCTGGAAAACAGCACAGTCGAACATGAGGAATGGAAAACCAATATTGAAATTTTAAGGAGTAACATGAACTCGCTCAGTTTGTTCGAGTAACTTTTTGAATCCCTGAGTCACTGAGCAGATTCTGGTCTCATCCACCAGTTACTGGGTTTTTCTTGTGTACTTATTAGGGTGTTTTTATTAATTTGTGTGGCCTTAAGTGACACAAATGCAGAAGTACAACTCATTCTTCTTTGCACACATCCAAAATGGTTGTTTCTCTAATTTCTCATCTTATCAAAACTCCTCGGGTCATTTGTCAGGAAACAATCTCGTATCCAATGTATTTTAAATGTGTATAAACGGAAACTAAATCTCCTAAAAGTTAAATGTTGTATTGGAATGAAAGACACACACACACACACATCTCCTCTTCAGCAGTTTGTTTTTGGTCAGATTTATTAAGTGTCTCATTGCTGCTTCAGTTGGAGAATCTCTACTCCAGAGTCTGTGCACTTTGTTGGGTTCAGTGTCATTAATCCTGCAAATCAAAGAGCCTTTATTCTCCTCGTCCATGACTAATGATTTCTCTAACGGCAGCCAGAAATGGTGCGAGGCAGGGTTCGAGTGTTTGAGAAGCAGTGGAGGAATAAAAAAAACTCACTCTGTGGTTAAATAATGGCTGGAAAACAAGTGGTTAGTGCAGTCAAACAGAGAGAGAGAGAGAGGCGGGCGGGCAAACACCCGTATGGACGTGTGTGTGTGTGTGTGTGTGTGTGGTAATTAATTGAAGTGTCACAGAGTGATTAAGGTCGGGGGGGTTCCTGAGCGAAAGGCCCAAAGAGCCGCTCCACTTGCTGCTGCCATCTTTAAGTCTCGGGAAATGTTCGTCGTTCTGTCTCACGCTGCTGAAACACACGATACTTGCAGCTACTGTACTTCCACATGTAAACTATCGTGTTCAACGGGACGTGATGTTCTTGAGTTTAAATGAAACAAACGCAGAAGGAGTAAAAGTTATCGGGAAAAAAAGACAAGCTGAAAAGATTTGCACAGGAATAACGAGCAAAACAGAAGATAAAAGATATTCTACAAAGTGTGTGCAATGAAAAAATCCTGTTTCAAAATCACAGTTTTGTCACAGGCACGGCTGGCATCGAACCCACGGAGCCAAGTGGAATGTGTCTGATTCCTCTCCGCGGGAGGCGCCGCTAACGTCTTGGGAGTTTAAATGAAGCCGACCTCAGAGGATCCTGTGAGTCTGTCTGGAGAAGGAGCACCAGGCAGTGCAATCTAATTATTATCTTCAGTTTAACAAGGTCACGGTGCTATTCCTGGGTAGGAAAGAGTTTGAGAAGTCAAACATTCGCGTGACAAAGTGCTGGATTTAATTATGTTTTGTACTCTACTGTTCAAATCTGCTTCTCTACAGTAACTTTTCCATTTCGTTTTGTTGACCTAAAATTCTCTCATCACCCTAAGAGAAGCTTAAAGGGCTTTTAAACACATTAAACACACAACATCTCTCCCCCCCAAATAAAAGAAAAAGTGTTTAATTAAACATTTGCTCACAGATATATATTTTAGCTCAGGAATTTGTATTTAAATTTCCACTGCAAACAAAAGAGCAGCACACATGAGAAGCGTGTGAGCGCCTGGTTCATGCAGGAGGAGATCGTCGGTGGTGAAAGTAAATGTTCGGAGAGACGTGATGGAAGCTGCAGAAGGAGAAAAGGATTAGAAATAAACTACAGACGGTCAACAGAACTTTTTCTAAATCCAACACATTAATGAGTTTAAGCATGAGGAGAAGGCCCCATGCTGACCAGATTCGCTGAGAGGGCGAAGGCGTTCAGACTTTTATCTGCACGATCTGAGGAAGCAGCTGCTCACAAGTATGAAAACCAGACTTTTCCTTTAAAGATCAACTTGAGAATTGTCTCCGAACCTCTGCAGCTTTAAACTTCTTTAGGCTTATTCTTGTGGAGATTTGTTTCATGTCGGATTAAAACCAGAACGCTCAAAGTGTAGGAGCAAAATTATTCAAACTTACTGGAATCAAGAGGAGGCATCATGATCTAAATACAGAGTCTGTGTCGCTGCTTTGATTTGTATTCATATCTTTAGCCCCCTTGTGGCCAAAACGTAGGACCTTTAACCCAAATTGCATTTTAAAAAACACATGAAACTTTGAATTTAACAAATGAATAAATAACAAAAGATGGTTTAACATTTAAATCCTATAAAAACTTCCCTAGGTTGTCTGTGCTCAGTGTTTTACGACCTATGGTAACGTTTTGTTGTTGGATGACAAAGCAGCGCCACCAAAAGTAAAGCCACAACATCTGGGTTGCCCCCTGGTGGCTGCCTGAAGTATAGGTCGTAAACCCCTGAGAACAAACTGCATAAAAGGCTCAAACCATCAGAATCATGACTTTGACCACGTGTGTGTTTTGATAACCTCGTGTTGTTTCAGTCAGAGAGTCTTTACGCCCTGTGAGAACGAGGAGATGAAAGTCTCGTGTCTTCAAAGCTCTCAAGTGATTTGTGTTGATTAAACGACAGCGACGGGCATTTTGTTTTCACAGTGGATACGTGTCACAATCCCCAAAAATGGGAAAGATGTTTAATGTGCAGATAAAAGTGACATTTTGGAAAATAACAGCTTCTACACACCCAACACTGTGTAGTCTGACAAACAGAAAAGAGTAAACAAGTTTAAAAATCTGTCTCTTTCAAAGTCAAGGAAACACAGACAGAGGCTGTGAACGTGTGAACAAACAAACTGGAACAGTCCTCGTCCTTCACACTTGACACATCAGAGACGCTGTTTTTCCAATTTACAGAATGAGGATGAGATATGTATTAAAGCTCAACTAAACAATTGTCTAATGAGTCCACATTCCAACCAATAGACGTGATAACGAGCTGATAACGAGCTGATAATACTGATTAAACTAATAACAGAGCTTATGTGCTGACTGGGCTCCATGAAACTGGTTTAATGAAATAAATCAGTTGCCCCTCCTATCTCCTATATATGGAGGAGTAAGTTTAGACAGAATAAAAGTTATTTAAGTCAAGTTATAGGTTATGAAATCTGTTCCTCTAAAGTTGCAACATTTCCCTGTTTGTCAGCATCGAGCTGTCGTTCTGCAGAAACACTCGACTGGCGACTCGACACCTGACCCAGTTTCTCCTCCTCCCCCCTCTGGCTCACTGTCACCGTAACGACGAGCGCTGGATTGTGCTGGAAGCAGGATTATGTAAGAATTCACCTTTGAGGAAGTTGAAAGGCATCGCCGCAGGTTAGACGCCGGGCGGCTGAGGGCTGGTTACCGCTCCGTCGTAACGTTTCACACAGGTTGCCTCATTATCAGACTTATTATTATTAACCAGCAGCGATTTTTAACGTCGGGAAGGAAAGAGAAGGAATAATAATCATCTGCTGATCTCTCAGGGACGAGGCTCTGGAAGAACGTGGTCATTTGATATTTATCATAATTTAAAGTTTGAACTACAGACTGTAAAACTAATATATCTATAAAACAAAGTAATTACAGACAAGTACATGATTCTTTCAACAGAACAGCAACGACATCCTTTTTCTAAAATTAGTTAATAGGAAAAAATAACAACAACACAAAGGATCAAATTTAAAAGTCTCTTCAGGTAAATGTTGTTTTTTAAATCACATCTTTTTTTTTATCAGGGATTGATGATGAATGTTAATTTGATCAGTAGCTTTCTTATTTGAGTCACTTAAAGGTTAAGACACTGGTGTATGTCACACACACACACACACACACACACACGCACGCACACACACACAAATATAGCAATAGCATCGTGCTACATATGTTTTTTAGTCATGATCTTTGGCTTCATGCGTTCATCGGACTGTAGGGGGCGCTGCAGTAGGACTCATTCAGGTGTGTGTGAGTGAACAAAAGGCCTCTTTTACCAGTTGTGTAGCACACAGGTGTGATTGTGTGTCTGAGCTGCAGCTCTGTAATCCCTCAGTTTAACAATCAACCTTTACATCCAGGTCAGAGTCGGGGTCAGCGACCTGTCGGCTGCTGTTCGGAAAATTACTTTGACTCGACTCAACTCGCTTATTAACGTTTTTGGGAAAATGTAGCAGCACCATTTTGTTGAGTGTGTGATGGGTCAGGATTTGCATAATGGTTGTCGGATGTTTATTAATAACTAACTTCAAATTTTAAACATTTTGTCTATTTTCCCTCTATTGACAATGCAGAGGTGGAAGTTGAAGAATTCGGAGACATGCTGTAGATGATGCAAAGTGAGGGAGAAGTGAGAAATCCACTATTTGACTTGTCTGAGCTGGAAAAGCACAAGTTGAACTAATAACAGGGACTCGGAGTCCCAGAAGCCACGAGGCCGGGGCCATCCTTCACAGCTCAGCAGCAGGAAACACCCAATCAGGAGAAATGTTCAGATTCCACCCCCGCTCTTCCTTCAATGACATGTTGAATTATCTATAAAAATAATAATAAGACAAAATGCTAAACCAGGTTCCCTGTAGGTTTCCTACTTTCAGTTTGTAGTTTTATCCAAAGCTCAAGTTTCCATAGTCGACTAAGTTTGACATTATTTAGTTTTATGACAATTTAAACGGTCCAAGAACTTTGCAGCTTCACAAATTCAACATATCAGATATAAAATGAAACAAAGACTTTGGAAATGATATTGACTTTACTCATCAGAGGCAGTTTGAAGTTTATTTCTCCGAACCCACCCTGACAGTTTCTGAACAGTGAAGCAGACACAACCTTCTGTTACTGTCAGTCTCCGTCTCCGCCCTTCAATCAACCTCACCTCCGTTCTTCTCTCCATCTTCCTCCTGTTCTCCTGAGCTCAACAGTGCGAAAGACAAACAGGAACACTTCATACTCCCCTGGGATCTGGTGTGTGTGTGTGTGTGTGTGTGTGTGTGTGTGGGTCAGTGTAAAGCTGACAGGTTGTGCACTGTAGCAAGGTCACACAGGCGCTGCAGCTGGGGAAAGATGGATGGATGGATGGATGGATGGAAGAAGCTGAGGAGGCAGTTGGAGGGAAAGTGAGAGTATGACCTCGCCCGTGGAGAAAAGGTTTTGAGAGACACGTGGTCACATCGGTCTCTAACAGAGAGACGCTGCCACCTTGTTTCACTTCAGTTCAACCAAACACACGTAAAACAACAGTTTTCTCAGATAAATCTTCTGAGAACTTATTCCTCATTTTGAAAGAAAAAAACTACCAATAGCTTTAATATGAGAAATAAATGAATTGGAAAAAAAGTGCAATCAGAAGCACTTACAAAAAGGTTTTCGATGAGCCATTAGCGAAACGGAAACACTTAATTTAATATATTTTTATGTTCATTATAGTGAAATGAAAACTGTGGCAATGGATCAAGATCCTGTTTTTCTTCATTTGTTATGTGCATATTTTTATATAATTAAAAGAACAACACTGATTTATTAGTCAGCTGATGAAAAATCATCCAATATGAAACTTTTATACTACGTGTTGTGCAGAAACTTTTATTTTACAGATTAAACGATGCTGAAAACATAAATATTTTTACATTAAACATATTTAAAACGTTTTTTTTATATTCAAGTTCTATATATTTGGTCATATTTGTGTGTTTTTTTTCATTTATAGTTATGTATGACCAAGTTTATGGTTAAACTTTAAAATGAAAAGACTCAGTCATTTCCAAAGGGTTTGATAACAACCTATGAGTCACTGTCATTTAAAAAAAATATATAAATACATATAAACAAACATATCATTATAGGGAAATGTTTACTCCCTCGGGATCTGCATCAACTCCCTTTATCAGCCGGGCTGTAATTACTTATAACTGTCAGTGTATAACAAGAAATACCTGCAGTAATTATAGTTGAATTAATTTGACATAACTTATTTATTTATAATACTTTCATCCCAACACTGATGATGCTGTGCACATAAACCTGAGCTCATTATTTACTTAGAAAAGACAATAATGCAGAGTAACTGAAAAGCTATAAATTTAAAGATAGATCACATCCTTCCTTTTACAGCGAACTTGAATTAATTCGCAATTAAACTCAGATGTTCGTGTTAAATTCTAATGATTGAACCAATTATCCTGAACGAGCTCATCTCATCGTAAATAAAAAGTTCTCATGTCTCATCTCGGACGATGAAGATTAGTGTCGTCGGTATTAAAACAGTTGCTGTGGTGACCTCGGCCCATTCAGCTGCTGGTTATCTGTTAAGACGTCGGCCGACTTCGATGAAGAGGAGCAGACAAGAGGTGAAGGATGAAGAGAGGGAAGGAGAAGAAACACATCGGCCCTGTCGCTCCATGTGCTTCATCACAGAGGACGGAGAGAGAGAGAGAGAGAGAGGGAGGACGCAGGTGTGTGTGTGTGTGTGTGTGTGTGTGTGTGTGTGTGTGTGTGTCTTTCCTCCCCCCTCTGGCTGTATCCATCACCTTTCCAGAGAAACAGCCTCGTCAACATGATGTATTTTTTCAGGTGAAAGTTTCTCTCTACATAGAAACACTGTGTTGATCCTGTTTGTGTTTCAGTGACACACACACACACACACACACACACACACACACACACACACACACACACACACACACACACACACACACACACACAGGTTTTAATCTCCTCTCACCAGACAAACCTCTGTAGAGTCAATATTTACTCGTCTCGCTCGTGTTGCGAAAGGTAATTTTTTAATTTACATAATTTAATACTGTACAAATTTGGCTGACGTTGCACTTTGCAGTGATTCTCGCCCCCTTTCAATCGGAGGAGGGGAAACACGAGTGTGAATGCCCACGAGCCGGTGACCTTTGGTTTCCACCTCACCGCTCCGTTTTCCCGCCGTCCCGCAAACATGAGCGAGCTGCCGACATGAAGGGCTTTTTAATTGACTTACATGCTGTCAATGCCCTGCAGGAAACGTTTGTTTCTCACATTACAGCAGCGAGTGTGGAAATACTTGATGATTGTGTGTCCAAGCTGGAATGTAAAGTCGGAGAGTGAAGCTGTGTCCATGTTGTAGTCACACAAATTATCAAATTAAGTATTTTTAAATGGTCTAATTTATAGGTTTGACTGTAACCACCGTTTAAATTGAAGAAATCAGAGTTACTGGAAAGATTGGAATAAGAATAATGATCCTGGTTTCAAAATAAAGGTTGAAAGGTGAAATATAAATATATTTTTAATAATAAAAATCAATATAATGACCAAACTCTCTTTAATATACCAGGATGGAAAGGTTGATACTGAATACGAGTAATGAGTTTGAAGGTTTCCACAAAGAAAAAATCATTTTGCAGAAACAAAACTTTATGTCACTCTCACCTAACTTCTTCAACCCTTAAAGAAACCTTTGCAAACTCATACTTTTAGTTTTGTGCAGGATGTTGACAATGAACTATACAGTAAACCTGTACAGTCGTACATTGTTTATAAGGAGAAATGTTCCTCCTCATCACAGACGCAGCGTTGTGTGTTTGCCTGAGCCGACGGACTTTGAAAGAAGCAGAGAATAAAGGGTAAAGAGAGGGAGACGGAACAGAAGATGGGGAAATGAAAACTCAGCTTGTTTGTGGGTTTCGGATTCGACTGAGTTCTCCTCGAATGCATCAATATCACATGTTCTGCACCTGAGCTGCGAGAGACAGAGGTCACGTTCCGCAGCCACAAAGAGAAATCGCACAGGACGCAGGGAGCCCGGTCGACAGTGTGAGGATGTTAGTGATGTACCCGCGGCGTCTTCACACCCGGCTGCTTGTTGGCAAATGATTATTTTATATCTGTGCCTCATGTGCTTTAACATCTCCAGTCCCTGTCTCACTCCCCCTCTCCTTCCTGTCGAGGGATGAAAAAAGCTGCTCTAACAAGGTGAAAAAAATGATTTGAGGGAGTGCAGAGGAAGCAAAAACACACACACACACAGTGCGCTTGTGTCCTGGAAACAGAGAGATGTGGGGGGGGGGGCGGGAGGTGTAGAGAGTTAACAAGGGGATCGGTGAAGCTCGGCCTCTCGCCCTGTGTCCCGTGTTTTGCAGAAGTCAGGTGCAAAGGTGATGTCTCAGCTTCCCGAGGCCTCAGGGCGACGACGGGGAAATAGTAAAGGACGAGAAGAGCAACAGGTGAAATGACCCGAGGGGGGGGGGGGGCTTTAAAATGCTGTGAAAGGAGGGAAACCTATAGATTCTAATCAAACATAACAATGGAAACTTTATCAGATGCTCAAGGTTATTGTTGAACTTGGATTTGACTTCCACTGATTCTGAAGCCTGGACTTTGCTGATCGGCCGATATTGAGCACAGATCTGATTCAAGTGCATTTAAAAAGAATTAAAAGGTTTAAAAGCAAAATACACAGAGAATGAAGAAAGTAAAACTTCTTTTACTATGTAGATTGAAGGAAAAAAGACACCAACACACAAATAAACACAAATAAATCTAGAAATACACAGTTAATTAGCAGTTAAAGTGGGTTACTTGGTTTTAGGGTTAACATTAAGTTTAGGTTGGGATTAGGTTTAGTTGTGATTGTTAAGATAAGATAAGATAAGATAAGATAATTCTTTATTCGTCCTACAACGGGGAAATTTGCAGGGGCCTTGGGACATTATGTCAATGACTGTCCTCACAACTATAGAGACAAGTGTGTGTGTGTGCGTGTGCGTGTGTGTACGTGTACGTGTGTGTGTGTGTGTGTACGTGCGTGCGTCTACAGTGGCAGGGGAAAATGCCAGTTTGCATGGCTGAAGGTGACTGTGACAGTTTTATCCTCAGGGCGTCATTTTCACGACACAAAGTCTGTCTGCTACAGTAGAAGGTTGATGTGTGTAGTTGTCGCTGTGAATACACAAATACACACAGACACACACCAACATATATCCAAAGCTTCAGTGGAAAAAGTACAAACCGAAGTCGGGAGTTTGTGAATTCATTGTAAAGTTTGTACAGATGGAGGATTTAAAGGGTTTTGAACAAAAATACACAAACTATTGTGTTCATCCATCAACTTTAATGAACACTGATGTATTATACTGCAGATTACACACATCCCCTTAAATGTAATCTTTGTTGTGTTCCATTGCACAAAGTGAGTCATGTATTTGTAATATTTAAGATTTCTACTCAGTCATATCTGATAATATTGCATGTGACACTGTGATGGTTCAGTCTGATGCACCTTCACAGTCAACAACCTTCAAAGTGACCTTGTTCATTCTGCACATGACGTATACACACATTTTATACAACCCTCCCACGCACACACACACACACAAACACACACACACACACACACACACACACACACACACACACACACACACACACACACACACACACACACACACACACACACACACAGCTGTGTTGTGGCCCAGTTCTGAGTTAAACAATGACGTTATTCTTCTGTGAAATGTCTGCAGTGTTTGCAGCAGCACAGCAGCTCCCACAGTGACTCTAACCCAACACATCCACACTCCTACACAAATACATTGACTGCATTGTTTGTGCATACATTAATTGTGTCTGCGTGTGTGTGTGTGTGTGTTTTATGATCTCCATCCTCACATTATGTCGACTCCATAGTCGTCTGTTGAGAAAAGCTGAATAATTATCTGCCTTTTTCTTCCTCCTCCTCCTCCCATCTCTCATCTCTGCTCTTTTATTTTGTTGTTGCCTTTTCTCTGTCTCCCTCTCCCACACACACACACACACACACACACACACACACACACACACACACACACACACACACACACACACACACACACACACACACACACACACACACACACACACACATACACACACACATACATCGCTCTCTCTCTCTTTTATAATTATTTCCACAACAATGATTGGACCAGTTGATTAAAAATGGTCTTGCGGGAGCTGTTTCCTGGCTAATGGCGTCTCTGTTCTACACAATGAGTTCACACACTATATGAAACACATTATACACACACACACAAGCGCACGCGCACGCACACAAATACACATTTTGCATGCATATACAAAAGACACAAGCAGACACACAAACATTTGCCAACTAATGGCATCTGAGTTGCGCAGCATTAGTTCAGCTCACACACACACACACACACACACACACACACACACACACACACACACACACACACACACACACACACACACACACACACAATGCTTCGGCCAAACAAAGCCACTGTGTTGTGTCTAGAATCTGTTTCATTATAGTTAAATAAACTCGGTCCAAATAATTCTGCACTGAATCATTTTCCAAACGCCTCCAGTGTGATTCCACCAGATGGAGTTCTGGTTTTCAGAAGTTTGCAAATGAATTTGAACTTTTACCACAGTTCCTCTCAGTGAGTCTTCCAATCTACCTACAGGGTTTATCAATATGATGTTGTATGGATATTAGTCCACTGCCATGATTATACTTAATTAGTAAAAAGAAAAATAGCTATGCACCATTAAAAGAGACTGTGTAGTGTTGGTATCGGGAGACATTGGAATTTAAATTAAACCAAAAATGTTTCTCAGAGAATATTTCATGGATCTTGATGAAAAAGTTGATATTTATCCAAATAAAAACATTTACATCACGTCGTCTTTGTGCCTTTAAGATAAAAGTTCCATGTTTTTTCTCTTCTCATTTTGACTCGTGTGTTTTCCTCCTGCTGTCGGCCCAGCGGATTCCGTCAGCTCTGATCAGCTGCTGAGAAGAGTCGACACACAGGTTGTTCCCTCCTCCGCCGGTTTATAAATCCTCAGCGCCCCCTTTTGTCTTTCTGTCTATTTCCATTTTGCCTTCCTCGTGTTCACCTCTTCATCTTCCTCTGAGAAGACTCAATCAGGGACACGTTCCAGTGGAGGCTGTGTCCTGCTGAGTAACGGATCTACTGTACAACGTGAAAGAAGAATGGAGGCGAACACCTTCTTCTATTCTTCCGTTCCATCTACTTCTTCTCTTTAAGGCGGATTTCTCGTCTGCAGTCCTTCTTTCTTCTGCTTTCTTGCTTTCCAGTGCCTCGTTGTTGACTTAATCTTTATCTATCTTACTTTTTTTTAATTCCTCCCCCTCCATCCTCTCCTTATACACCCCGGGAGCCATCGCTCTACACTGTGTAATGCTGCACTTGCACTTCCTCCGTTACTCATCACTGCTGACTTGCATATATCAGATTCTTACCTGCAAGAAAAGGGAAGAAAACCAGACTGTAAACGAGGAAAACAGATAGAAAAGTAGATAAATGAGACAAACGAGGGTTCAAATACTTCCTGAGATAAAGATGCACCATGTTAAGTCATATAGTGGTTTGAAAAACCTGCAGGGAATAGATTTAAAGTCTTTACTTCCCCCCGAACGCCCCGGCCACACTGCATGGAGCCATGGAGGCCGCGCTGCTCTTCCAGACATTTGTGTGCTGCTCGAGGTTCACAGCAAAATACACTGAAAATGACCTTTCACCACAGTTTCAATGTTTATCTGTCAAATATGTCACAAACATGAATATTTACAACACTTGCTGTAGCTTTTTCAAAGTAAAAGCACTCCAGCGTTTCTGTGGACTGAATTCAATCCAGGCTGATCTATAGATCTACAGATCTCTCTCTCTCTCTCTCTCTCACTCTCTCTCTCTCTCTCTCTCTCTCTCCCTCTCTCTCTCTCTCTCTCTCTCTCTCTCTCTCTCTCTCTCTCCCTCTCTCTCTCTCTCTCTCTCCCTCTCTCTCTCTCTCTCCCTCTCTCTCTCTCTCTCTCTCTCTCTCTCTCTCTCTCTCTCTCACTCCATCCATCCATCCACGATGTCCATAACATCCCAAAATGTCGACTCTACTTAAGCATTGACCCTGCAAACCCTGTTCTAAACACTGGGTGTCGTCATGAGCCATGTTCAACGTAATGATATTAAAATCAGCATCAAACAACAGTCATATAATATATTTAACTGCCTAAAACCACATCCAGCTGTATATCTGTATCTTTGATTAAAAGCACAGGTATTGTTTTGCCTTGATTCTGCTTTACAGTTTCCTTCCTGCTTCTGATTCCCTGCGTGTGTCGAGGGTTCTTGTGAATTCTCCGCTGGTTTAGAGCTTCAGCACATTTATGAATACAAATTGCGGTGGCGTGATAGACAAATGCATAAATGCACAAACAGACGCTGCATAACAAGGAGACAATGGCCTGTGATTAATGTTTAGTCTGTCTCCCAATTTACATGAAATTCATTACATTAATGTGCTTATTATGCAGATGGAGGCAGGTCGTGTCGCTCATGTGCTCGGGAGAATTCTCTTTCAATTTGACGTTGTAAAAAACTGATCATATTTATTAAATTAGCTTTTATTATAGAATTTATCATCACCATATGAGCGTCTATTAAAATTTACAATGGGAATTAGGGCTGTGCAATAAGACAATATCAATAATTATAGCGGTATCATCTTCACCAATCGCAAATCAATTTAAGTTTCCTCCTCTTTAATCAGCAGTTTCCTCAGAGTTAAACTCCTGCACGGCCATAAATCCATATTTCTTTAAGATAAAAGACCAATTTGAAGATATCGAGCAGGAGGAATTCATCACAACACTGAAGTACATGGTCCTTGTAATCCAGACGGGAAGTTAACTAAAGTTCCGAATATTTCCATAATGAAAACATGTTGAGATTATCTTCAGAAAAGTATTGATCATTGGGATATTTGGAAGTTATGTGATGCGTGATGTGAAACTTCACAGGAGGAGAGTGGGATGGACGGTTTGGCAAACGCACTTTGGACAGAACACGTCGTGGGGTCACGTTCCTTTTTCCTTCCAATCGCCAAAGATGATTTTCTTTGGACTGTATTTCACCGACATTAATGAAAATGATCTTATGATTTGAATTTAAAAAGCCAAACATCTCTGTGTGATTGGCAGCAGAAGATCTGACCTTTTTCTCAATGACAACTTCTTGGCAAGTTGCGTGTAAATATCTGACACTGTAATTTATTCTACAGCTATAATAAATATATAGTTAGTAAGTTAGTCCAAAAGAAATCCTCACAGTAACGCTGTGTGTTCGGTTTCTGGCCAGAAAGTGTGTGTGTGTGCGTGTTGCTGCTAATATTTCCACCTACACACTCAAAATATTTCATGACCCTGGGACCAGGCTCTCAGAAACAACGCAACATGAATAACACCAATGGGCACCAGTTACTTTCTGACACATTTACTAAAATGAAAGGTTACAGTCGGACTCTTATGCACTTTGAGTTTCATTTCAGTGAGAGCGCTTCAAAGTATACAGCACAGAAAATAGCGAATGACGAGTACAACGAGGAGGAGAGTCAAAGCCACGCAGGTACAGGTGAACGTGCACTGTCTGAAGACGTGCACATCCAGTGAAACACCCGCCTTCGCTGAGAGGAAACAGACGAAGCAGCAGGAAAGAAGCATAAAGAGAGAGAGAGGGATAATCTGAATGTCAGAATCTGTGTCTCCACAGTGTTTGGACAGCGAGGACACTGAACCTCACAGGACAGTCACTGGTGTCTCTCTGATTTAACCACTCGCTGCTGCACTCAGAGGTCGATCAATCTCAACTTCTACATCCTAGAAGCTTTGAGTGTGCAGCACCGGAGAGACGGCAGCAGGCCTGCACGTCACCTGACAGTCACTGCGAGGGGGGGGGGGGAACTCAGCTGTTTCTCCATTTCTTCAACAAGACGGATTCATCCAAACCTTTTCACGTCCTTGTTGCATCGATTATCATCAAATATCACTTATTTTACAAATCACAGACCAATTGAATTCTTGTCTTGTACAGTAAAAATAAAATTACTAGCCAAAGTATCATGGTATTCAAATACCTGTGTAATTTAATTATATTTTAATTTATTTAAACACGTAAACTGTGTATCCAGCACATTGATTGTATGTAAAGATGCAGACATGACAGTGAAGCCAAAGTATCTTGATCGCCATCTGGTGGCTGGCTGCAGTACAGGATGGACACCCTGCCTCCTCCATGTTAGCAGACGGAATGTGGACCAAACTAAAAAAGTCAGAATACAGATCTCTAAAGATGGTTTCTGTCAATCATGGTGGTTTAGATCGTAGAACGTTTTTCGGTAAACTATAAAAACACCACCATCACCTGATCGCTACTACGCAAGATGGTAGCGTTCGTTTAGCTCAAGTTGTACCTAATAAACTGGAAACTGTGAATAGTTCTATGTGTATGAGTATTAGATATGTGAGTTATGTGTATTAGAAATGTAGAGAACCCAAGAAGGAGGAAGAAGACAAGTAAAAAGACGAAGGAGGAAGATGAAGAGGAGGATGAGGAGGGCAGATGCAGGTTACAGCTGTATCCTGGGAGTTCGCTCATCAGCCGGGACAGAGAGAACACGGGGTCGTGCAGTGTCACAGAGCAGAGGAGATAAAACCCTCTTCAAACTCGGGAGTAGAGATGAGTGCTTATAAAGAGAGAGCGGGAGTATGACGGAGCGAATTAGAGAGCAATCGAATGCTGCTTGGACATTAACCGAATCCCTAATGAAGGTGAGAGGAGGTGATTTGCCGGCTGCGCGTTCCGATGAGGTCTGCCGCGGCGATATAGTTGCCGGGGTGACCTCGGCCTCCAGAGGACGCACTCAGACTCATCTGGCATTTCTAATTGGTTACATGGACGGCGGCCAGATAGTGTTGCTCTTATGTGGAAGTGATGACATACGGTGTTCATCGGGGTTAAAAGGACAAGAAGCCGGAGGAGGTTTGGACGCCGTCCACAACGGAAAGGGCGAACGTCAAAGAAAGTGGAAAAGTTAAAGTTAGAGATCAAATGTTTTTGTCTGCAAAAAAATATATATAGATTTAAAAGTGTCCTCAGAGTTTTCTGCTCACTTCTGAAGTAGTTTGGTGTCGACAGGTGTTTCCAACAGTAGAGAAAGTAAAAGGTTGATGCCGCCAGACGAATTGATGCAAGTCAATCAAAGGGATTACTTTGAGTTCTGGAAAATACTCAACATACTTACATCATAAGGACAAAACATTGCTTATGTAATTTAGTTTTGTGATAGATTCCACCTGCTTACAGATACAAACGCTGCACATTTGGAGCCAGAGTCCTGCACAGTAGTGTTTTCGGGGGAAAATTGAGCTTGACCAATCGTGAGTCAGTCACGGCTGTCAATCATGACGTTTTAGCATGTTTTTAATAACTAATTAAAACCAAACTTTTCAGAAACATGAACATTTGAACAATCAAGGTGGAGTTTATGACTTATACTGCAGCAGGCCACCAGAGGGCAATCAAGACGCTTTGGCTTCACTTTTAAGAGCTGTCGTATTTTTAATTATGGTATATGAGCATAGACTCTACTTATATATTACATATTTTACTGTACTTATATTCAACTTGCTAACAAAATAGCATCAACAGCTCTGACCATCCTTTCCCCAAAAATATGTTCACTGAACTTTTACACGTTAGTCGTAAGTTTCTCAGGTCATTTAGGTAAATTAATAATGATGTTGTGTTATTTACAAGAAGCTAAAACCCTTATGAAAGCACGTATATGTGTATTGTATGTAGAGACAGAGAGTGAGCGACACACTGAAGTCCAAAGCGAGCACATAGTTAAAGTGCAGGAGTTGAACCCGGCTAATCACCATCTACAGCCCACGTATGGATTCGACTCAGCCTGTGTTTTCGTCAATTTTCACTTTCACCCCCGCTGAGTTCTCGTCTCTCGTGGCTCATTCCTGTCACATAAGTAGCCGAGCAGAGGCCTCCTCCTCATCCCTGACCAATTAAAAGAGCAATTCCTTGGTTTGTAATTCACTAACAAGAGCGAGAGTGGTTGACGATAATGATGAAACACCCAAACTCCTTTCACAAGTTTTTCGCTTCTAATTTTAAAAGAAGCAAGTTGGATTAAAATGTCAAAGTAATGATCCCGGCCAGACGCGTCTTCCCAGCTTCGTCTGGAGATGCAAACTCAGAGAAAGAGAGAGTTTAGACTCAGACTCAGAGAGTTTGGTTTCGTGCTTGTGATGTCGAAACTTCTCTGTTCTCAGTAAAAATTACTCCACTGGTTCATAATGAGGAGTCAGTCCCCTCTCCTGGGAAGCTTTTAATTTGAAATGGCATGTAGTGTACATCTTTTTTTATTTGTAAACCACTTTGAGCTACATTTATTATCATGATATATATTAATTATGATTATTACTGTTATTTCTTTCCGTTAAATGCTGCCGTTAAATAAGCTGTGCACACCATGGGCTGTAAATGAAGATGGACGACATGGCAGCTCCATAAAAGTGAAGCCAAAGCGTGAAACATCATGATGAACTGTTTGGACTCACGATTTTTCGGTGCGTGTAACTCCATCCCAGTTTCTGCTGTAAACGTTCCACCCATGTCTGTTGGGGGGGGGGGGGGGGGGCAGTTAACACTCGAGCCTCTAGGGGCTGAGCTGCAGTCTGTGGAGTCCGTCTGGGCTCCGCTCACTAAGCTGAACAGTAAAGACGGAGAGATGAAAGTGAGGAAGTCGGACAAAGACGAGGAAATGAAGAGAGACAGGAGTGAGTGCATCTTGTCCGTCACTCTCACATGTGCTGACCCAGAGGACGAGAGGGAGACACTGTGTCCATGTGTTGGACAGTTCAACCCTAACTGTCCCTCAGGGATTCTGCACAACAGACAGCTCCCGGCTCGCCTCACCCTCCATCCCACTGCTGGTCTCTGTGTCTCTTTTGTCTTTCTCATATCTCATTCCCTTATTTCTGTGACCATCCTCCTCCCAAAGAATTTCCTACAGGTTGAACCATGACAACAGAGGTTTTATTATTTGTCTCTCGTCTTTCTTCTTGGCCGTCTCCTCCTGCTTTCTCTTTGTCTTTGGTTATTGTCCAGAAAGGAAATGAACGGATGATGAACTGGATATCCTGAACTGTTTCATGGTCGTATACGTTTACAGCAAACCAGACATGAACACGCACAAAACACACACATTGACTCATGCGCAAAGATGGAAGAGAAAAAGAAATGAGAAGTCCTATAACCTGGAGCAGATGTGCAGCAGTTTCCTTCAGGTCTGGTCACTTGTGGATTCGAAGGAGCTCAGGGGATTTAGGGGCTGAAACAGTGAGACACTCTGGGAATCCCAGAGATATATAGAGAGTCACAGTTCAGAGTGGATGTACATCGTGCTGCCTGTAGCCTGCCACTGTTATTCTAAAGGTAGATACGTCAAACGACTGAAACTCCTGGAAAAGGGATTCAGACGCTAACGCATGCACATCTAAAACAACACAGCACAATGTGAGCAGGGACTACTAAAACTGAAGGACTCTTAAAGGAGCTTCATTTTCAACATTGGACTACAAAGTATATTTTACTGTTGCAGAAAAAACTCAAATTACTTTAAAACATCTTGTCAAACGTTTTGTCTCATCGATTAAAAAAAGATTTGAATGTTAATCTGCCCTCTGCCGGACCTTTGCCTCTAACGGCACTTTATATATCTTTTATTTCTTATTCCTTCTTTCCAGAGAATTGGAAATATATAGTGATGTCACTCACTAATATTTTAATTTCATGGTCCAAGTAACCCCAATATATTTCTAATGGGAGCGAGAGAAGGAAGAAGGAAGGAGGACAGGGGTGAGGGAGAGGGACGAAGAAAGGGAGGCCAAAAGAGGGATAGAGTAATGGGTGAAGAAGGAGAAGTGGATGGAGAGGAATGGTGGATAAAAGGAGGAGAAGTGGAGGTAAGAGGGTGGAGAGAGGAGTTGAGGAGTAATAGAGTGGGACGGAAAGAAAGAGTGAATAGTTTCCATTAGCTTTGCTTAGTTGAGCCCAAAAACAGCGCTAATTAATCTGGAACTTTCTTTACAAAGTTTCTCTTATTATTACTTCATCACCTTGTCTCCTGACATTGACTTCATGCTTTTATCCTCGACTCACCTCCGCACTCTTTTTTAGTCCTTAATAATCCCATCCCATAATTTATTCATGTTATTTTTACACTGTCCTGCTCGTGCAACATTTGCTCCAGCTCTACTCTGAATATTCCTCAAGCTGCAGACTTCAGAAATGTGTTTTAATATTTTTATAGACGACGTGTTGCTTCCTCTCATTGTAGAAAAATGAAGCCAAAACATCTCGGATGCTGCCATCGTGTGCTGATGACGTCATTTGGAGCCGGAGTCTGTGCAGTGGCGACCGTGGCGACCGTGGCGACCGTGGCGTGGAGCCGTGGCATCGAGGTCCTGCTGATGCACGCGCTCGAAGCTGTCAATCATGACGTTTCACGCCGTTTTATAGCAACTAATAACTTCTTCAAACATCAGAAACACTTGAACACACATCAGTGTGATAAGAACAACCTTAAATGACAGAAACCTTTTTGGTCCATGTCCCATCCACTTACATGGAGGAGGCTGGGGTTCTATACTGCAGCCACCAGGGGGCCGTCCAGATTCGTTGTCTTCCATTTCATTTCGCTGTCATTTCGTCCATCTTTACTTTCAGTCTATGGGAAGAACACATTAAAGTCTGGACTGGATTCGGATAAACAGTAACACTGTCTTCAAAACATTATCCTCTAAGAACAAGCTCCCAATAAGTCACTTTATCGCTTGACGTCTTCATGATTTCTTTTCTCGTGGCCACTGGGAACAGATGGGACACTTGGAAAACCTGTGTCTGACACTCGCAGTGTGTTGGTGGCTAAAGAGAACAGCAGGTCTGTGTGTCCGGGAACAACAGCAGCCTGATTATGCTCAGATTGGTCGTGGGCCAACTCAACAGTATGTAGGAGCTGATTTGTTGTCAGGGCTGCTGCCGCTGCCGCTGTCTCCATACCGTCCATCTGTCCCCGTTTCTGTACAGCGGCAGGATGCACACCAGCGGCAGGACTCAGGAAACTGGGACACACACGAGGACATACAGACCTCGATCCACAAGATCCATAACAGTGTTGATTCCAGCCAACAGGCATAAAGCTAAGATAACACACGTTCTCTTTCTGTCTCTGTCTCCCTCTTTGCATCTACAGAGTTGTGTGTCTCACGCAGACGTATATTTACGGCTCCACTGAAGTTGTTGTCTGTTTATAATATTCTGGGATGTATTTACGGCTGCATTGAAGTCGTTCTCTGTCCGACTGCTCTCCGCTGACAGGTATACGGCGAGACTCCGTAGCGACGCCGTAAAACACCTCGCAGCACCGTCTAATATGTGAACACACACACATACATCACAGCAGCACTTCTGATATAGCACTAAAATGACAGTTCCTTCATTCCCAGTTGATATCAGGTTTCTTTACCGAGTTAGAATCACACATAGGATTTAACCGTTATTACCATTTCCCCACTTCCCAACACCTTTCACATGAGTATCCATCACTTTAAGGGGAGATTTAACTCAATTTGGCAGAAAATAATCGAATATATACATGTGGGTGAAGATTATGAGCAAATATTGAAGCTGAAGGTCAGTTTTTTTTAACTATGCACAGTGTGTTCTGCCCCCAAAAGACCAATTCCACCTATCGTAACACTGAGGCCTAAATCTAGATTATTCCTTTATTATGCAAATGCACATCCAGGCAATCACCAGCTCAAGCTGTCCAATCGCACGGACACTTAAAAGTCCAAACCGTGGGAGTCGCTGCGGCGCCGTGTGTCCTGAATGCAGCTTGATGCACATCGGTCCAGTGGAGTATTTGAAGCCTGGCTGTCGTCCTTCACATCAGAACAGTCGGGCTCATTTCAGATTCGTTCATTCTGCAAAGTCCCAGAGAAAGATGGGATTTTCATCTTTTTATCGATGCCTTGCTTTTATTCCTCATCAGGAGAATTCTAACAGGGCTTTAGACATTTGGACCATTTTGGACAATTCCTCTTGACAATGAAGCCAAAGTACTTTATCTGTACAAAACTTTACCACATGTATAAACTTAATAATGTGTGAGTGTGTAGGAGGTAATGGAAAAGAAAGTGTGAGAGTTTTCTTTGTGTATTAGGGTTCTTTACTGAACTTAGTACTTTCAAGGTTACTGATCAAATTACGTTGGTACTACCCAGTAGATATTAACGTTAATTTAACTACGCGACATACACAGTGAGTTAGGTCAATGACGAGTCACAAGCAGTATACGTATACGTACACGTACAAGTGTGTACGTGTACATATACGGACTAGGAGGACGAAACAGAGCAGCACCACAGGAAATCGTGGAGGGACAGTGTGGCCTCTAGTTCACGTGAGACTATCGTTGGACACGAGGGAGAAATTTCACAGATGGTGGAAGTTTTTGAGGAGAAACTTTGCGATTTCGTCTGAAACTTCAGGCGTTCGCGTCTTTCTTAAGAGTTATCGACAACTTTATCACCATCTTGGGGTATTTAGTTCTGTTTGTTTAGTTTTGTTTGTCTTCGTTGACGATGAACTGCAAACTATTTACAGGGAGATATTACAGTGTGCACCTTTCTAATGTGAGCTATACCCAGGCTTTAACCTTGTATATGTGTGGAACCACGATAATGAAATATTCATTCACTTCGATACAGAGCACCTTGTGGCTTGTTAGCTGCTTTTGGGTGATATGTGTTCCAGTTCGTTGTTCAAGTGCTGCGGTCAAGGTGCCAAGTGTGTTATGCTACCAGGCTTTTTCCATTTCCTGAGCATGTTGAACAAAACAAACTCCGGCAGCGGAAACGGACAAAGTCTTAAAGTTCGGTCGGACTGGGCTGATCTCAGTGACCTCTTGTAAAACTCACTGTAACCTTGACCTCCGGCAAATATCTGCCAAACTACAGACGCTTGAGGTGAGTTTACACTGAACATAAAGTAAAACTGGATTTAAACTTACTGGTGGAACTCATCCTCCAAAAGTTATTTTAAGGACTGTGGAGTAAACATCATCAGTTTTACAGACAGAAACAGATTGAAGGTTCATCAGATTAAATTAGTCCCTAATCATCAAAACTAAAACTAAAAACCATCATAACTTTTACAGCTTATGAACCAAGTGTTTGTGAACAAAGGAAACAAGTTTAATTTCTAAGTGTTTGTGTGTACAAAGGCGAACTACAGTAGTTGCAGACATATGGTTGTATAATAGATTGGACTAATATTTTAATATTGATACATATATACATATAATTATAGTCTAAAATCAGAGGGTAGAGTCACATGACAAACACATGCACTTCTAGTAAAACAGGAGATGACTACAAACAGTCGTTGTGTTATTTACGTCGATCACTAAATCTCTGGCTGTCGCCCAGGAGCTCGACAGGACACACACACACACACACACAGAATTAACAAGGCTTGATAAGATAATTAAAAAAGAAATCACTCTCCCTCACTGTGTCTATACTGTTCAATGTTTTCCTCCTTTTTAAAGTCAAAGCTTCGCTCTGAGCCTCGATACGAAACCAAAAGAGGAGCTCGGTGTTTGTTCACCCGGTCGATTTGAAACGGGAGTTTTGTTTGGAGTTGAACAGCTTTCACTGTCTCTGCCTGTCGGAGGAAGTGAAACCAGCAGAAAGCTGCAGCCTCCTCGTTTCTCTCTCTCTCCGTGTTTCTTGTCCTCCGGAGGTCAGAGGCGGGGCAGTCACTTGTTTCAGGCTGAAACACCTGCCATGTTCAGCTGCTCCAGCTCTGTGTGTTCGACTGTAACATAGTATGAGTTCTAAGAGTGTGTGTGTGTGTGTTAGAGCGTGAAAAGTTGTGTGTTGAGGTCCTTCTGTGTGTGTGTGTGTGTCTGTGCAGAGGTGAAACTCGAACCACTGTATCATGACATTCCCTCTTGTTTATCGAGATAGATGCCACGTGTCCAAGGGCCTAAATCCCTGTTCCTCTCGCTCGAGTTTCATCTTTGGTGTTTCTCATTCTCCGCCTCCTTCCCCTTCATCCCTCTGTTTCTTTCCCTTTTGTTTCTTTCCCTTTCTCCCCTTTTGTTATTTTCTTGTTCTCTCCAGACGTTTCTCCCTTTCCACCCTCTAACCTCTTTTTCAATTGCTTAAAAAAACGTGCGTGAACCAACAATAGCTTGCACAAAGAAACAATTACGTTCTGCATAAAACACATTTAAAAAGGTCTCTGTTATTTGCTTTCAGGCATGCGCTGATTATTGAACAGGCCTGCGGAGCAGAGGCACAGCGGGCACAAGGGGTCAAGTTGTCCTTGACTGTTTCGTTGTTTTTCAATTGGTTTTAAATTAGTTTCAAACTAAAAGATGCATTAGAACGGTTGAAGAAAACTGCGACACCGAACAAAACGGCCTCAGCTGAAGCTCTCAAGCCTCTTTAGTCTTTACCCTCTGAACTCTGGGATGTTTTATTTTCACTTTCCAAACGGACAGCAGGTTGTTTGTGTAGCTGAAGGTGTTTCACTCGGTCGCACAGCTCCAGGTCAGCAACAGGTGGCCTCAGCACAAGCTCCTGAAGCAGACGAGGAAAATCTGAGACCTCCCTCAGGGACGAAGAGAGAAACCTGCTGGAAGACAATCTTGAAGTCAGCTCTCCGTCATCCTCCACTCCGGCTACTCTTTCCTGCAGATTCGTGTTCATCAGCTCCTCTGTGGCCTAAACCAGAGATGACCTTTTCTCAGGCACTCGATACGATGACTCTCCAACCGCTGCTCAATCTTCCTCAACCCCGAGGTTAAGTTGAGTTCACTAGACAACTCTTGATTTTCTCCCTCTCCTCCACAATGGAGGTTTTTTTCTTGCTGCCACTGGGGAACCCGTCGCTCTCTGGCTTTTCTTCACGTTCCCTCACCGCTGCCGTGAGGTCGCTGTTCTTCTTCTTTCAGTTTGTCAAGACGAGCCACAATGGAGGCTCTGGATTTCTGCATTTCTTCCAACAGGGATGTTTTCCTCCGGCGTCCATTGGAGACGTTCGCTCTTTGACCTTTGTTACAGCAGCTTTAAGCTTGTTTTTCTTTGTCCTGCGTCTCCAACTGGGAAAGATACAAGTCTGAGGATTTTCCCAGTTCTGCCAGGAGGGAAACTTCTCCTGCTAGTTGAGATATTTGTCTTCCACTGCCGCTGTGCTTCCTTCACAGCAGCAATCAGCGTATTTGTCTCGTCTCTCTCATTGTCCAGTTGAGGCAGACAGGCTCTGGATTTCTCCTCCTTGAAGTAGTTTTTTTCCTGCTCAGTGGAAACGCTGCGTCTCCAGCAGATCTACCGCCCTGTGTTTCTCCAGCTGGGCTCGATGGGAAGTCTGGGATCTTCCCACAGTCTTCTTGGCAACCTCCTTCTGTTTCTAAACAGTTTCCTACATCCTGTTCAATTTCGTCTGCAGCTTCTCAGCTTGAATCCTCTCAAATACGAGATCTCCCCCCGTGGTTCCTCAGGTTAACGTGGAAAGTGGTCGACTCCAGGTTGTCTTCAGCTGCTTCTGAGCACCGAGCTCCAGCTTAATCGTCTCCGCTCTCATTTTGAAGGACGTCTTTCTCTCTGCAATCTGTGATGGAAGTCATGATTCTGATCTTTGTATCTGTCTGTGATGATCACGTTTAGCCTGAAGACCTTTGCAAACATTTTTTTATTTGCAATTAATTTACACCTTATTAATATTTTTTCCAAGCAAAATGATTCTGCTGTCAGTTAAGGAAATGTTGCACCTTTTAAACTGAGCTTTTGTTTTTTTTGGAACAAGATCAACTCTCCCAAGGTTTTGCTTCCAACATGGAAATCAATCAGAATGTGTTTTGGAGTAGAAATACAACTTTCCCCCCTATTGAGCCTGATAAACAATTTAACTGTGTATTTTTTTATATATATTTGTCTGTAGCTGTTGCTGCAGTTATTTCTGTCTTCATTTCACATCCGTCTTTCAAAACTAAATATTACCAGAATACATTGAAAGCCAAAGCATTTATTTGCCTGGAATCATCTAAATCTCTTCTATATGTGGCTTTGGGGAAGAAGGGACGTGAGGAAAGGACGGAACATCGCGTGTGTCCTCGCGATGGAGGGATGTGCAGGACAGCTGGATGCAAAGCGAGAGATAAGGTGCAGATGGAGGACGGTTTAAGGAGACTGGCAGCCGCTCAGTGGCAGATTGGACCTCTGCTCAATACGACATTACCTCCCTGAATTACTGCAGCTTCTCTCTTTTCTCTTCTTATCTCTTCATCCGTCCATCAGCCAAAATCCTTTCATCTTTCTCATTTCTTTCTGGCCTCCCTTTCTCCGCTTTTCCATTTACTCCGTGCAGTTTGAATTCTCCTCCTGCCGCTCTTCCACGACTCCTCCGTCTCTCCCTCTTTTCACCGTTTAAATGTCGACAAAAATCCTCCTTTTCTCTTTGTACGTCACAAACTTTCCCTCTGTCCACTGAATCACTTCTGTTTCTGTTTTCCATATTTCATTATCTCTTACAGTCAAACTAAGTTAATTTATATTAGTTAGAAACAGGAATAAATTGTTTTAATCTAGGTTTTGGCTCTTTGGTTATTTTAATTAAAAGTTTTTATGGATTAATCTAAAAGTTGCTGCAGTTCAGGGATCTCCACTCCACCTCAAAGTGAGGGAATCAAACTATATACAATATATAGAGTTTACAAACCAACAGCCAAATACCACTCATCTTTTCATCAGCTTTTGAGGAATATGTTCTTGTACACGCATTTCTTTTAACAATGACATTTCCACAACATTAGCAGCATCTTTATTCACCGTGACTACAAAGTTCCAAAGGTTTCAGGAGATGCTGCTGCGGAGCCTCAGGGTTCGACCCACAGCGCCACATGATGTTCCATTTATTTAAGGTTGAAACGCAAAAGACTTTTCCTGAACTTGAAAAAAAGTGCAGAAAACAAACTTTAGTTGTGAGGTAAACAAATGAGAAGTTTTATATAAATAAGTGAAGATAGTTTGTGGCCCTGAATTAGCTGATAAATCCACATCTCTCCCAACCAACGCTGACTTACACAACTTTATTTTTTTTAAGATTCCATGCAGTCCTGTTGACAGACTTAGTATTTAGTATTTAAGTTTGAGCAGCATGAAAAGTCTCCCAATTCTCCCAGTATTTGCTCTCACATTACAAAGACTGGGGATGACTATGATATTTCTGGTCGCAGAAAATCCCTCTTTCTTTTTGATTTATTAAAATAATTATGAGTTTGGGTGATTCAGTGATTGTTCGAGAGCCGTATCGAATCATTTCCCTCCATAATTACCACCTTTGGTTCCTCCCATTAAGTTGTTAAGCTCCATTTACTCAGATGATTGAATTTCAGATACACATAGATTCTTAAGTTGTGGTTTTCTCTGTGTTTTGAAGTTATTACGTTACTCACATTGATTTTTTGCTCCTTTCATTCCCCAGACGTTTGTGTGTGTGTGTGTGTGTGTGTGTGTGTGTGTGTGTGTGTGTGTCTGTGTGTGTGTGTGTGTGTGTGTGTGTGTGTGTGTGTGTGTGTGTGTGTGTGTGTGTGTGTGTGTGTGTGTGACTTGGAATGAGCCTTATAACAACTTTATATCTCAGCACTCTGTGAATATCCTTTGTGAGGATAACTCTGAAGCATTAAAGTGCTGGGCGATGTCTGTGAGGCTGAGTCGGCAGTAAGATTTGACAGTGGCTGGATGTTTTATCTTTAATCTCACATGGGGACATTTATTTTGGCCCTTGTTATTCGGCTTTGGGTTGTTCTCTATTTATTTTCATCATGTTGCACAGCGTGGGTGTTCTGCTGGTTGGTAAATTAGCTCAAGGAACATGTTTTTTTAATGAGCTACAACATCTTCCCTCGTTACTTTGGAGGTCACGCTGTTTTCTGTCTGTCAGCAGGATTACACATAAACTACTTTATCAATGTATAGCAAACGTTTTGGATGCGTGGGTCACGACTCAAGGAAGAACCCATTATGTTTTCTAGTGGATTTGGTTAAATGGGTGAATTGAGGAATTTATTTTTCACTTTCTTTAAAACGGCAAAATAAAGCCAAATATCAGACGCACGCTCGTCTACAAAACAATCAACAGGTCGTACGTATGTCAATCAAAAGCCTAAATCACAAACCAGATCAAATGTAAACAACAGAACAAAGATATGAACCCTGGTTTGGACGCTGCTCTGAACGACAAGTGGACAGAAGTAAAATCCTTCACAGCACAACAGAGTTTAAAGACGTTTAATTCAGGTCTGTACTGTTCTCTGTGAGAATAAAGGATGACTTATCAGCCTTGTTTGGCCGGCGAATGTCCTCAGTCTGTTCCCAGGGGAGCGGTTCAGGGTTCGTCCGGTTTCACCTGCAGCAGTTTGGAGTTTCTCGCTCGTGTTTCGCTGCCGCGGACGAGATGAATTCACAGTAATTTGAAAGTGACATCCCATCATCTCCTGACGTCTTCATTGCTGAAATGAATCACGGAGGAAATCTGTCAAACAGCCAAGAAGCACGTCTGTCCTGGACGATGAGACGGTCTGAGAAATACAAACTGTCAGAGATGATTCTGATCATTTGATGAGGAAGGAGCGTCTGACAGATGCAGGAGCGAATTTAACGTATCGTCATATTTTATGTTTCACTTATATGAGAGAGAGGCTTCATGATGAAAAAAAACATTTTCTCTGCAGATAAATATTATCTTAGAGAAACGTAACAACAGGACGAGTGTTTACTCAAATAGACTCAAGATAAGATGTTGCATTTCTTATTACTTCCTCATTTCATACTTATTATTTCATCTTGAAACAAAACTCAGATCTGTTCAGCTCATTTTAATTGTACAGTGAAATATTCAAGGATCTGCTTTTATTTTTAGTTCATCCCTCTGACACAATGTATTTTCTGGCCCTATTTTCTTCGTTTTTGTAGTTTTTTCATTGTGATATATCTATACTTTATGTATTTGTACATTGTTTTGTAATTGAAACACAAGAAATAGTAAATTAGCTGTGATTGGAAGAGCTCTCCATAAATCTTGATAATCAAGTTAACATAATTACAAACATGTCCATGGAACTCTTCTCTAGTTTTAAACAAGTTTGTGCTTTTTTGTTTTTATATTATAAAAAGTCAGAAACAAAATAATATGCTATGTAGCCTATAGTTTTCCTATGTGTATCTACTTTATGTTAAGCACTAACATTATCAACATTATTAATGAACAACTCATTGATTTGAGCATAAATTAGTCTTTGACCTCTTTTACGTCTTGGTGTTTAATCAGGACAGAGACGTCAGCGTGTGATGTGATTACAGCTCGTCAGGAAGTTTCTCACAATTTAATTTTGACCCCGTTGTTTTAATGACGGCAGATTCAGTGTGAGTCACCTGGTGCTTTAAATACAAAGGGTGCACACGTTGACAGGGTGTGGGTTCAGTGGAAATGTGAAGAAACAGTTACGTTTTCAGTTCATTAAGTCTGAGTGTGGAAGACACAGCTTCAGTGTCTGAGAGACTCACACAAGTTTAAAGAAAAGTTGAACTTGTTCTGTTTCTCCGGCGCTAACGGTTTAGACACAGGTTTGTTCCTCTCTCTCACTTTTAAACGCTAACTTTTACTTTGCGAACTTTATCCACCTTTTCCATCATTCTAATCAATTCTCGCCAAAATCTCATAACTTGCTCCAGTGAAGACACGATGTTGGGCCGAGTGCAGCTCTCCGTTACATTTCTGAAGGGACCAGAGGACACTACAACCCAAATCCCCAAAAGTATATTGATTGCACATCCTGAGTGAACATGGCCTGGTTTGCTTTTAACCGTATTTTTAGGCCATTTGTGACTTTGCTCGGAAACTTTTGTTGGAATTGTTTTTGCCACATCTCAAAAACAGTTACAGTCAGTGTCTGTGTTTTAAAAATATATATATGGTTCCCAGGTTTGTTTGCATGTGGCCTGTGGTCAAGAGGTCAATCACAAGAAGATTTGTATTTACACTGATGAGATTTTGATAATGGGAAATCGGTAAAATCAAAGGAAGATCAAAGATGTACAGAATAATGTTTGACTGATCGTGAATCTTCACAAATCAGGAATCCTCTCTCTCCTTCTCTCAGACAGGTTTGAATTCAATACAATACAACTTTATTATTCTTGATCATTTTGAACACAATATCACAACAAACCACGAGAGCTGTTCAGTTGAGTGGAGCTAAAAGTGCAATTTCTTTAAAGGATAATAAAGTTCATAATAAATAAATAAATTAGTCCACGTGGAATATTGGTATTAAAGCATCAGGAATCAAGGTTGTGGGAGTTTGCAGGAGACATTTTTTTCATTTCAACAGACATCACACACCTGTAAAGTGTAGAATTCATATAATAATACACCTCCACATTCATAAGAAATAGACGTGTAGGCAGACAGTTTCCCTTTAAACTATTTTAAAATATAAGAAGGAGAAAAACAGCTTCTCCTATATTCCCCAGAGAAGCTGCTGTTACAGGTTTGTGTGTTTGATGGATTCAAAAAACAGACGTCAGACAAACAGACGTCATTTCTGTTCGCTTCAGAGTCTTTTTATCACTTTGTCTGATTATTTGTCACCTCAGATAATCTTAAAAGTGAAGGGGACTTAAAGTTTTTATCGGAATTCAGTGAAATAAACAATAAATAAGAGGAATGGCTGCGGCGAGATGGTTTTACATTCCTCCACAGGTCCAGCACTTACCACAGGCATGAATTAATCAAGCAGGAGACTGGAAGAAGATGAAGGAGATAAGTTCAGTCAATTATTGTCTGATAACGATGTGGAAGGATAACGTTGTTTCCACAAATGTTTATTGATAAAGAAGGAGAACAAGCTGGAGTTGAAGATGGAGCGAGACATAGGAGAGCAGGGGAGTGAGACTCATTCTTATTCTTTATCTAATGACGGGCAAGAAAAGTAAATAAGACGAGAAACACAGAGAAAAACTTTAAAGCTTTTGCATCATGAATTTATTCCATTGATAAAAAAGTATATTTTCCATAATCAGATCACAGTGGAGGTAATATTAATAAAAACACCAGGATGTCAACCACAGGCCTGTTTAATGAGGGAGTGGTCGGGAACACAGTGGAAACGTTTAGATGAGGAAATGCTGGTTCAATTTATTAGTTTAATTAATTTTTCCTTTTTAGGTGGATAATTTGTGTCTTGGTAAAAGCTCTCGTGCTTTTCTTTTTAACTCTCCTCTTATTTCCAAGAGCTCCTGATGAGTTTTAGACGAAACAGGCAGAATTAAGCTATAAATCCAGTTTCATACTTCGCTCCTCAGTTGATGGAAGCTACATCAGCATCTACGTTAAACCCTTTGCGTTTACAGACTTACCATAAACTGGTAAGTTCGTAAAGGTTCAGGACATTTCTGCAGAAATTACCCATAGTTCATAGAGTCACTGCCGCCTCAGACACTCACTCACTGACCAGCTGATGTACGTTAAGTCCGTGAGGGCCCAGAGCTCGAGTCCTGATTTTGTGACGTTGGGATCCAGCCCCATGTGAAATGTGAAAGTTCACCAGAGTTGAACTCCACGTGAAGCCACGTGGTGACTTGTTCTCCACAGGAAGCGAATGTTTTATTCACCCCTTTACTCGCACTGATTGGAAGTGGACCGGGAGGAGAAGGTTGACCACTGATACATTCGACAGGGCGTGATTGGACCCTTACGTCCCGCTGTCCTCACACTGAAGACACACACACACACACACCTGCAGACACTTCCTCCGTGTGGAAACTCAGCTTGTCGATATCACAACCTGATACTTAATTTAAGAGAGAAGGAGGAGGAGGAGGAGGAGGAGGAGGAGGGAGAAGATGGGAGAGTTAATTAATGTCCACAGATCGTGCTGAACGATAGCACTGAGTTTGTTTCCCATTAGTTTGGGTGATAATGGATGGATGGATAAATTAAGGCTCTCCAGTTTTTCTGTTGTTTGAGGCTAAACGTGACTCGAGTTGTAATCTGGAGTTGAGGAAGGAAAGAGAGGAAGAAAGGAGATATGATAAATACGGTTGAAATACTCTGAGACGCAGAAACAGATAAAAAGTGATCATTATAAATATGATTTGTTATGTTTGCACTTCACGTAAATAATAAAAATACATAAATGCGAGAGACAGACGAGCAGTCGAAAGGGAAACGGTCGGTTTTCAGTTCGACGTCAGTTTTTTACGAGGGAGGGAGACGGGAGCAGAAGATGAAAAGAGAGTGATGGGAAACAGATAGAGGAAGAAGAAGAAGAAGAAGAAGAAGAAGAAGAAGAAGAAGAAGAAGAAGAAGAAGAAGAAGAAGAAGAAGACAGGAGTGTGTGAATGAATCTCAGATTAGAGAGGGAGAAACAGACAGTAGGAAATGAAGAGGGAGTGAGAACCAGACGCTGCCGCTGAAGATACAAAAAAAAATGAATGAAAGTGATTCGGTGAATAAATCTGATTCTAATGTATTTATAGAGGTTAAAAGAAAAAGAGAGGGAGTGGAGGGAGGACGGAGGGAGGGAGGGAGGGAGGGAGGGAGGACGGAGGGAGGGAGAGGAACATTATCAGCTCAACATTCATCTTAGTAGATAAACACAACTTTAAATCCCATCACGGGGGGAAACTCGACAGTTTAATTTCCACCTAATTTCTCTTCACTGACGTCCCACAGATCTGTAATAGCACAGGGATGAAAGCAGGGAGCTGCGAAAAACAACTCCAGGAGCAGGTTCCATCTTTAAAGACTCTCTTGACATTTTAAACATTATGCAACTTAATCACTGCATTTCCAAGATTATCACTCATTTTCTTTTAAAGCGATAATTTCTAATTTAAAGCGTGTTTGTGCTCCACAGAGTCAGAGGCAGATAAGACGGAGGGAAGTGAGCAGCTTCACATGAACTTTGAGCATCGTGGCGTCGGTGAAGACGGCGTCCTCGTGTCCCTGTCCCTTTATCGGCCGCGCTGGCTGGTGATGTGAAAGTGGTTTGAGCCGTCATCCCGGTGTCACAGGTTTGATTGCTCCTCTGGCCCCAGCGACAAACATGTCAATCTTGTGAAGAGGAGGGAGAGTGACAGCCGTGGGAGACGTGTTTGAGCAGGTGGACGAACCGGAGGGAGACGCACGCTGCAGCAGAAGGACGCTCGGGTTCAGTAGCGTGACCTCATCGCCAGAGTTTATCGGTGTTTACAGGTCCGGGTCCACTTGTAGAAGGTCAGTGTGGCCCTACAGGGAACCAACCTTCCCTCTTTAAGTTGGTGTGATTGAACTCTTGGCTCCGTTACAGAAGTAAAAGCAGAATCCAGGGAAGAGCTCGTACTTAACTTTAACCTTGATCAGACCTGGCTCCGTTTCCTCCATCGCTCCCTCAATTTCTCAGTTCCTTCCCTCTGGACTTTAGCTGTGACCCCTGGAGGCTTCACTGTGGACGCAGCCTCAGACCAAACCACTCAAACTGCTCCAGAGGAGTTCAATTAAAGAAACGCTTGTGTTTGTGTGACTCCACCCACGTCTCTGTATCCAAGGGAAACCAATCACAGATTCAAAGTGTTCGTGACAGTATTGTTTTCTCGTCACCGGCCTTTCTCCGCACGTTATTACATCCAGAGCCATTATTGTTGATTCATTAGCTCCACACCCGCTGTTGCCTGAGGTGGAGTTTTCATATTGTGTTGATGCTGCAGGGACACGAAGAACAGCCCCTTAAATCTATTTAATGCTCCTGTGGTTTTTCTATATCTGGTTTTCCAATATGCAGCAGAGATTGAGAGCAGAGTTCAGAAGCTAAGGAGGCTGTTATTTTTTTACAGCCGGTATTTCTTGAGAGAATTTAAACCTGTTGATCTGAACTGCTGCGTTTTTAAACCTCTGGCGAGTCCTGATAATGAACAAGTGAAGAACTTTAAACGTGGAGGTTTGTACACTAAACACTTGAATTGTCATATAGTCCATACTAACACGCCGGTTACTGAACCATTCATGTGCCGGGGAAATAGATCTGAGTGTTTATGGTGAACAGACTCCTCCATCACTTCACGCCCAAACACAGATGTTGCCACATAAACCTCCAACTGTACGCACAACTCAAAACTTCAGTTTCACCCACATATTTGTTGATGCCAAGAATTCAATGCTGCCGCAAAACAACAGAGAAAAACAAATAACTAATTAATTGCTCCCATATTAAAATCAATGTAGGATAGAGGGAGGAAATTTATTGTTAACATCAGTCCATTATTTACATTTTTTGAAATATGTGCAATTGTGTGAATCACTCACGTAGACTGGATTGTTTAATTTGGTAAAATGAATTTATCAGTTAAATTTATACTTATAGTAATATCATATAATATATATTCTAAATCATTTGTTTATTTATTCCTCCAACATATAGACGATTTTATGACCATGATACTATTTGGATTTGTTTGCATATTCTCTTTTGGGAGTTCACTTCTCTGTCTTCTCCGCTGTCTGTGAGATTTATTCTGAAAAAAAAAACATTTCTTACTTTTCCTCTCAGCATCACAACAGAACCAGATGAGACAGATTCTCAGTCACTGCACATCGTCACTGTCAATTCCCAACTGGAAACCAGCAGCCATTTCTTTTCACATCTCTCTCTCTGCCCAGATTTCAGATTGCACTCGGGTTAATTCCAACAAGAACCTGATCTGACATGAAAGACTTCCAAAGCCGAGGTTTACACGAAGCACGGAGCAGCTTCAGCATCATCTGGAGATGAGAGCCAGCAGGCTGAACTGTCAGCAGGCCAGTAAATCACGCCGTCTCCCAGGATAGATGAAAGTGCAAAAGCACTTATCATCCCCGTTTGCTGCAGGACTACTTTCATCTCGCACATGTGCACGGAGAAAAAACAAAACTGTTCTCCCGCTAATGAGACCAACTGTAACAGAAATCCTCCAGCGCTGAGTTGGTCCTCGGTGCACGTGGCAGAGCAAAGCTTCTCCAAACAAGATAATCTGGGTTTAATCTCCCGTGTTTGTTGGAGGTACCACGGAGGGAGAAGGAGGAGGAAGGTTTACAGAGAGAAAGATGTAGAATCTGTTTGTTTTTGGTTGTTTATGAGTAAATCAATCATCAAACTCAAAACTCCCTTGGTGTGATTACAGATGTTAGTCTTCACATCAGTCTCATCTGGGTTTATTGATGTTGTGTCGACAGAAAGCTGCGATGAGAAGATGCTGTGATGATGAAAACCATCTCTCCTGCTGAAAGCACGATTGGTCCGTGTCCCATCTGCTAAGTTGGAGGGAGCCACGGTTTACTACCTATACTGCAGCCAGCCACCAGGAGGCAGTCAAGATGATTTGGCTCTCCCTTTTCGGAGCTGTCATGTCGTCCATCTTTCTTTACAGTCTATGATTTCATATGTGCCTTGCGTTCTAATAACAAATTTGAGAGCAGAGCAAAATATTACTTTAAATCCTGTTTCAAAATAAAGTCCACTGAATCACAGCCCCAAAAAAATCTCCATTCCGTCTGAACACGTAGCGCGTGACGGCGTCGATGAAGCCGCGCGTCTCTCTCGCTGACACACAAAAGTTATCAATCTTCTTTTGCCTTCTCGCCGCCTGTGGCTCTGAGAATTAACTCACTCACACAGAGGTTTGTAAACAGAGAATAAGATGGATTTCAGCCAGGGAGCAGATCTGCACACCGGCCAAAATCAATATGGGAATAACAGAGTGGACGTTATGGAAGCTGGAAGGAACGGTGTGTTTACGAGGCCCCATTGAAAACATCACCGTGATTACAAATGACCAATAATACAGGAATAAAACAAACGTTCCAAAGCTGCCATGGATAGTTATTGATGCGTCTTATTTGTCTTCCGTCTGTAAATAAACACAATATACCTGTACAGTGTGTGTTTGTATGTGTAAGCCCCCCCCCCCTCCCATCCTCCTGCACAAACATAGAGCAACATGCAACACTTGACAGCATCAGTGAGGTTGTGTATCTCTCTCACACACACACACACACACTCGTCAGAAACACGCTCAGCAAATCTTTTCACCACGCAGGAAATGGAATATCAATCTCAGCTTGAATAGGAGGTTTCACGCTTTAATTCATCGCGCCCGCTGCTGCACGCGCCGCTAACATGATACACATGTACATCCTTGTTTTAAGAAGTAATCTCTCAAAGGTAATTGGCCCTATCCAGCGAGCCACCACATCCTGAGCCACCTGGTAACAGCTTTCCCAGGCCTCTGATAGGCCGAGACGCCAGATGGTTAACAATGATGGATAGTTTATTTACTGAGGCGAAACAAGGTTGTGGAAAGATGTTGAAAAATCTCCGAGGGGAGGCGGTGATGCTGTCTGGAGTTTCTTGAGTTTCTTGTGTCTGGTGCTTATTTGATTTCTCCATTGTTTTAGGTTTTTTTTCTTGTTTAATTCATTTGTTCTGTAATTTCTTTGTTGTTTTCTCCTTTTTTCTGCCTGTTTGAGGCTTGTTCAGCTTCTTTCACATCTCTGCAAACACTTTGCTTTTTCTCTGCAGCTCTGCTTTCTACATCTCCAGCTTTGCATCATTGTGAATGCACAAGCTGTCTCGGGGCTTTTCAACCTTCCTTGATGTCGTTCTGGTCTCGAAAGATCTTTGCTGCAGATCCAGGAATGTTTTTTTATCACTTTCTTTAACATTGTGAGAACTGATATCTTTGAAAGTGTGAAATTAAAATAAGGGAAACTATTTTTCTACTGAGAGTCATAGTTTTGTTTAAATGGATTAAATGTTTAGGGTCTTTGCTGGTTCCAGTCAAGCAGGATGCATTTCCTTGTTCTCTATGATGTGAAGCTAATCCACTTTACAGATAAGGATTCAGTGTAGGTGATGTGTTTCTTTCCACATTGTAACGATTTACTGCATAAAACAAACTGAGATCTGAACACAGAGTGAAATGCAATGAATCGTACGTACAATGACCTCATCGTCAACATCTGCTTCATCTCATCCCGATGGGAAATCCAGATGCAGGTCACATATTAATTAACTGTGTAATTGGCATCCAACCAAAACTGTTGAATAAAGAATGAAAAGGCACAAAAGAAAAGCGAGAACAGGTGATGGAGGGAGAGAGAGAGAGAGAGAGAGAGAGAGAGAGAGAGAGAGAGAGAGAAAAAAGGGATTGAGCTGCTGTTGGGCAGCGGCCGAGCTAAAAAACAAAGCAACATGGTGAACACTGATTACCACTCGCAAACATGAACAAACAGCCAGAGCCTCAGATGGTGACAAGACACCTCCACCAATCTGTACAGTCTGCAGGGAGCAATATGAAAGCTCCACCATGTCCACACACACACACACACACACACACACACACACACACACACACACACACACACACACACACACACACACACACACACACACTCACAGACACCAGTGTGTGGGATTTAATTGGGTCCTTTCAGTTTACCACTGAGTTGACGGCTCAAAGCAATTACAGACACAGACAGTCCCCGGCACACCGCTGAGGAGCGCTTGATTTTCAGGCAGACACACCTGAGGAGCACTTGTCATCCATAACCACCCCCCCCCCCTGACAGCAGAGGGGTGCTTGTTTTGTTGACAAGCCCCTCTGTCGAGCACTTGTTTTACAAAACACTCTGTGAGGGGCGCTTGTTTTCGTAGACACGTGAAAACCATTTGTTCTGCGCTGCTGTACAACCACTGTGGAGTTCCAGTGTGAGGAGACGTTTAATGACCTGCTGACAGCGTGGGAAAAACCAAACATTCTGATCCGCCAGCTAAACTTTAACACATTCAAAATGTACTCATAGTAAAATACATACTTTTTATCAACCACATGTATAGAAATAACTAATTTGTACTTTACAAATACTCAAAACAACTGTTAGAAAATGTCCATGCAGCTAATTCAAAACCAAATACAAAATTACAAGTATGATTCTCTCGTTTTTACTTGCCTTCCCTGCCCTGTGTGAAGTAAGCAATCCTCGACCAACGAAAATAAACCAATAAGAGTCTATTACTTTCTTTCCTCCTCAAGGTTAAAACATGAGAAACGCCTCCATCGAGGAATTGAATTTGCAATAAATCAATGAGGCTGTTTTTCAGAGGCTGATCAGAGAGAGAGATCTTCTGCAATACACTGAAATACCGTGAAGCACAAGTAGAAATTTCCAGTGAAGTCCAATCCCCTCAGATTTGTAGGTGAGTGTGAATGTTCTGTCACTGCAGGTTTCCATAAAGAGATTCAGCACCTGTTCATATTTTCTCTTTCTGAAGACGTGATCTATTTTTACTCGCAAGGAAAACTACGACTGCAGAGAGCACTCCTGAATGTCAGCGGTGACAGTGGATCCCTGGAGTCGGGGGGGGGGGGGGGGGGGGTCTGAGGTGTGAGAGCAATAACAGCAACAAAGAATACAGAAAGAAACGGCGTCATTAAAGTGAAATATCACTGTAATCTGTGGACGGGTGGGACTGAGGGAGCACTTGATGTATAGAGTCAGTGGAAACAAAGGCCACTCGTGCAGCGAGCGCCCACAGAAGTGCACTTGTTTCGTAACAGCACAACCTCCGAGAGGCATTTCATTTTTAGACGGGGACGGCTGAGGGGTGATTGTTGCGCACAATCACTGGTGAGGGATGCTTTATTTACACACACACACACAGACACACACAGACACACACAGTCGGCCTCATTGATAAACAGATCCTTCCAACTAGGGCTTGTGTTTTCTTTTACCAGCCACCTCTGAGAGGCACTTGTCGCCTGTAACACCCGTACAGTGGAGCGCTTGTTTTGTTGGCTGGCACCACTCAGGTGCACTTGTTCTCTGGGCAAGCACCGGTGAGAGGCTTCTGTATTTTGGGGGGGGGACGGGTACTGCTGAGGTCACATGGTCATGAATGACGAAAGAGAGAAGAACTGTCACATTAGAACTGCAAAACAAAGTAGAATATCCCCTGAAGAGTGTTTCTCTCCTCCATGTCTCCGGATGTAGGAGTAGATTGTCATGTGCAGACAACTGACATTATTAATGTCAGTTGTCTGCACATGATGACTTCCTTCTCATTGTGACACTAACTCCAGACAGAAGTGGAAGCTCTGACAAAGGAGCTGAGCTCTGACGTGGTTGTTTCCGTCTCCTTCAGATCGACAGCTCGTCTGTTCTTCGACGCACTCATGTGTGTTTTTTATCCTCCTCTTAATTAAATGAAATATCCCGACATGTGTGCTCGAGAATCAGCCAAAAACCTTGTTCCACAGAACGTCACCGTGACTTCACTTCCATTCAGTGAACTTTAATCCGTCGGCTCTGGACGGATCGGAGCGGTGTTTTCTTTACCAACACTCCCCTGTGCAGTTTTCTTGGCGGCGAACAAAGTTGGCTCCTGCTGCGTGAAACAAGGCTGAGTGTGTGTGTTTTTTCTTTTCTCACAGCTAATTGGAACGAGAGTTAAGATGTTTAAGCCTGTGAAGGTGTTTGTGTGTTGTGCTGATTTTAAGCTGCAGGTTCAGTTCCTCCTGGAAAATGTGACATAAAATGAAAATACTTTAGTGAGCATGTGAAGCTCCAATATGTTTTTCTTATTCTTTAAGCTTTTTTGCTTTTGTCATACACGTTTACATTTGTGCTAATACTTAGTTTAAGCTGCACCATCTGTTGTAACATGCAAGTAATCAGGAATTCATTATTTTATTCAGCTTCCTTTTCCTTCATGCTACTGTCCAATCGCTTTGGTTACACCCAGAACTAATCTGTATAAGCAGATTCTACATGTGAATATAAAGGATCTGAAGGCAAGGGACACGATTTTGGGGTCTGGAAGCTTCTGGTTTCCATTTCTAGTTTGTCCAATCACGTTTAAATAAAAGAGGCAGAAGACATTGACTGAAATACATCGACGATCTGCTTTTTAATTGATCTGAACTCATATGCAGACAGTTTGTGTTTTCTGTTGAGAAACGTTCAAATGTCAATATGTTTCGTGCTTAGCTCGAGTCCTTCCTAATTTTTTCCCACTTGTTATTCTTTGACCACTGATTTTCTTCCCTCTGCTTCACTAGAGAACGACTGGCAGTAAAACTCCACTGTGTCCCAGAGCGTCTCATTATCATTAACAAGGCCTGTAGCACACGTTGAACCCACAAGTAGCGCAGAGGGTACAGTAGCTGTGATGTGTCAGTCAGGGGAAGTGGAATTTTAACGACACACGTGGGTTAATACTTGAGTCCGAATGTCGGATTTAAAATCTAGTTGTGATTGTCGGCTTCAGTTAAACAATTTGTTGCATTTTAAATCTGAATGAGTCAAAACATTCATCGAGGATTTTAAATTTATCTTTATTTAATATTTAGAATCTGAAACCATCAAACATCTCGTCTCTCTCTCACACGTTGGTCGGACAAAATATATCTCCTGCAATTAATTGACTAGTGGACTATTTATTGGGAATAGTGGACAGCTATGAAACAGCCGTAGACGTGATTGGCCCAGCTTTACCTGAAATGTCAGAGATTTTGCAAAAAGTTCACGCTGGGAAGTAAAACAGCGTCGTGCACCACATGCTAGACTTCAGTTTCACAGGGAGGGGATGAGTGTTTCCAGTTACAACACGATAGCATCAGCCCAAACGACAATGATCTCGATAGTCACTTCAAGGGTGAATAGCGTACAACTGTTTGAATGCACACATATCACATCGGTATTGGCCGATACAGCTATTTCTTATGACAGTATAGTGAAGCCTCTCAGCCATGTACCAGTACACCCACAGAGCCTGACTGTCATTTCCAGCCGCTCCAGGAACCTTTGTCCCAGAGATAATAGCTCCGTTGCACACACACCGCCAAGGGCGCCACTGCGGCACAGAGACTTATTGACAAAGCTGAGTGTGGGCTCGGCCCCTGAAATGAAAAGCTTAATGTAAAAGGATTACCCTCTAATATTATTAATACAGCAGAGAGTAGTCATGCATCAGTGAGAGGACTCTTACATCTAAACTGTGCTCATTTGACCCACGGTGCAACACTGGGGATATGTTTATGCTCCGAGCTTCGAAATGAATTCGGCGTCTCCGGCTCGGTGGCACTTTGTCAGGGTTGATGAGGAGGGTGAGAAAACAAAGGCAGCAGCAACCGGCCTTGCAGCGACAATCATCTTCTTCCCGCAGCCTTTTTAATTCCCAGTGGATCTTTGGTACGATGCATGAACGTGGTTATTTTCAGACGCAGAGAGGAATCCGTGTGCACCATGAGCTCTTCCACATGTCACAGATCCGTGTGCGTGTTCACGGTCTCCGTGCGCCGCAGCGTGACACACGCCTGAAGTGTCCGGGCTCTTCTCCCCGAGCACTGTCCTCTGACTTCCTCTGCAAAGATGCTGGGAATGGAATTAAAACATTTATCAGCCCGTGTCAACAGAGTGACGTCTCCTTCTCTGTCGGGGACCTACGTGAATTCACTGCTGCACACAGGTGCACACAAACAAACAGGGGAAGAGGAGGAAATGGAGGAAACCAGACAGAACAAACACTTAATTAAAAGCTGGAGAGAAATGAGACAAAGGACAAAGAGAAGCTGTGAAAGTATTTCACCGCTGAACAACACAAACCAGTTCAGCAAAAAACTGCTTTTAATGCAACACTATGCAGCTTTTATAACCTTAAAACAGCAGCTTGATTAAAATGAGTTTGATGGTTCAGTGAATTGGAGGAAGGAGAATGTTTCCTCTTTCATCCCCCCCCCCCCCTCACCTCTGTAACCGAAGCCCTTTTCAGACACGAGCTCTGGAAAATGTCAGCACGATGTTCAGGAGAGCGACGGCGCCGCAGGCCGGACGTTGCGGAGCGATCACGTGTTTTTGTTTTACGACACAAACAAAAGTTAGATAGTGTTTCTTTAAATCAACAGCTTGTGATAAACGAGCCCACAGTCAGATATCTCACCCGTCTCACACCAGCTATGTGTTTTTCCAATTTTTCCTCCTGACGAAATCACATATTTAAACATCAACACATTAAACCTGTCACACCCAACAGCTGGAAAACGCTCTCTATTCGTCTCAGTCTCATTCTCTCACTCCTGATATGTTTCCTCTCTCTTTCTCTCCTCTGTCATCGGAGATCTTTTCATCTTGACCTCTCAGCCAGTTAATCTCAGGTCATTAAACAGCCATTTGTCAATGCCCGGGACATTAAGGAGTGTGAGGTCTGCACTCATCCGCTGGCCTTGCTCTCTCCACTTCACATCCCCCCCCTCCCTCTCTCTCTCTCTCCCTCCTGTCCTCCGCTCTGCCGGCAGGCCTCAAGGCCCTGCACTCGTTTCCTCTCATCATGCCCCTTTCTGGTTTTCCCCAAAGTGCTGATGGACAGAAAACTACAAGCTACAGGCCTGAGGAAGGCTGCGAGGCAAGAGGAGGGAGCAGAAGGCAGGAACGGGAGATTCTGAGTGAAAGAGAGAGACTGAAAGACGGATGAAGGGGGGGGGGGGGGGGGGGGGGGGGGATTGCAGGAGAGGCTGGTGGTCGGAATAAAAGTTTCGCCCGACAAAGGAACATGTCAACGCAAGAAGGTTCTGGGTTTGAAGCTGACAGTCGTCTGGGCTCTTCTCCCCGTGTCTGTTTTGATTTTCTCCGGGTTCTTCCTCCCACAGTCCGAGACGTGCAGCTCAGGCTCATTGGAGAGTCTGAGTGTGAATGATTGTTTGTCTCTATATGTCTATTATGGATTGATGGTCCTCGCATGAAGCGGCGCAAAGTGCAACACAAGTGTCTTCTCTCTTTTCAGACTGATGCAGGTTTCATTTTCCCGACCAGCGCCCACATTGTCAGCTCCACCGAGGAGGTCGTGTTATCATCTGTGTTTGTTAGTTAGCAGGATGAAGCAAAACCCACTGGACAGATGTAGTGTGTGGCTCAGGGAAGAACCCATTACATTTCGCCGAATAGAAAATGGAGCTTTTATTTTTCACCAATTTACCAGGAATAATTCATGGATCCTGATGAAAACAAAATGAGGCACATTGAGTAGACTGATGTTTTAAAGTTGTTGCGGTTTGACTGAATTCAAAGGAACTTTTTGGTCTTGGCACAAATCCACTTGCACCCGACTAAGCACCCATGGGAGTGTTGGTCTTAAAGTGGGGTGTGATCAGGTGCTTTGTTCGTGCATTGTAATCCTGAGGCTATGGAAGGTGATCCGGTTCTCTAGGCTGTTTTAATGTTTGCTGATAGACACGATCATGTCCGTCCTGACTCATGTAGTACGTCCTGACTGATGGCTCCAAGCCGAGGACTCTGATCTGATCAGTTTTCTCTCTACAGTGAATAATCTTATTCACAGAGCACCTTTCAAAACTACTGTTACAAATTGCTTCAGGAAGAGTACAAACACAAAAAGAACAAGACAACAAATACTACAACATCTGTTAAAAGTAATGGGAAAAAGAAAATGATAAAAACAACTTCAGTTATAGCAAAAATAATGTCTCTTGTAATTCTTCCTTATTGTTTCCCAGATGTGTTCGTGTGTTTCTCTCTCTCTCTCTCTCTTTCTGTGGAACACAGCCCCGAGCTTATTTATTCACATTAATATGAAAGAGCTTCAAAGTTATTCTGAAGGAAGCACGTTGAGCAGCAGTGTGGATAACATCACCTCACCCCCCACACACACACACACACCCCCCCCCCCCCCCCCCCCCCCCCCCCGTGGCCACGATGCTGCAGCCGTTCACGTCTCAACTGTGTAATCAATGGGTTTAATTTCATCTACAATATGGAACGTGGCCATTTTCTGTCCGGTGGAACTTTACCCGCGGTATTAAAAGTGGTGTCCTTGATCAAACTGCGACAGTAAATGGCAGACATGCCTAATAAATAACGTGACATTTAAAACTGGATCTCGTAGTCAAGAGGGCAGTCTCCTGACATTTGCTTTTTTTTTTTACTACAGACACAAAAAAAAGTTTGTATAACAGCTTAGATCTTAAGATTCAACACCGTCTCAAATACTATCTATCGAATTCCATCTATCTATCTGGAAATACCAATGGATTTATCTGTGATGAAAAAGGTTGTGTCCGGACGATCCCGTTCCATCTGTGTCTGCGGAGATAAAAGCTATTAGCACGAGGTCTGCGAACACTTGCAGGTGATTTGTTTTCAGGTTGTACCTTAAGCACAGGAAAGCTGAGTCAGTCTTTACACTAAACAGAAACGCTGAGTCTCTGTGTAAACTTTCTTTTAATGGGTCTGTGTGTCTGCTCAGAACAATCCTGCAGGAAACAGATGGTTCTTGAACTGGTTTGTTGTGACCCAGTTATCACAGGGGGATGAAGTCATGCTTGACATCACTAATAATAACAGATTCTGACCTCTTTTGCTTTAACGGTGAATTGTTTTGTTTCTCCATCTTCCTCTTTTCTCTTAACTTGCCTTTCTTTCCTCCTCCTACTCCTCAACACTTACCTCACTCCTCCTCTCCGTCACTTTCGACCCCTTCATCAATCTGCCCCTGCAACATTCGCCCCCGACGTCCCGATCCCACTTTATCCTAAATCTTACTTACACGTGTCCCCTGCTCCACTTGCTCCCTCTCTTGGTCCTTTTTCTTTTTCAGGGCCGAGCGAGTGAGCGTGTGCGTTCCAGGGAGTTTAATGTCCACCCAAGTCATAAATTCTGGAGCAGCCAACTAATAAATTATTCAATTAGAGGAAAGAAAAGAGAGGAGAGGAGAAAGAGAGGCAGGTGATGGTGAATGCATAAAGAAGGAGGGAAAGAAATACTCGACTAAAAGAGAAAAATTGAATTGAGGGAAACATGGAGACATTCAGAGAGCAGGGATTCATCCTCTGATGGCAACAGGTGACGAGGAGGTCGTCAACTAAGTGTTTCCTGTTCCTCTTCTGTCCGCAGGAAGTGAGCGACTTAGAAGAGAGACAGACGTCAACGTACGATACGTAACCTCGGCCGGACTTATATTATATATTTAGTTTAAATGAGACACTTTTCCAACAAAGTACAAACCCAGAGAAGAAAATCCACATTTCATTTTACCATGTAGTCAGTTAATGTCAAACGTCGTATGTTGTGGTCTCGTAATTCAAGCAGCCGAAGGATCTTAATGACTTTGACCATGTGTTTAAGGGGAAATGACAGAACTACACACAGTAATATCCTCCAGACCCACAACAGGCTGTATTCATATCACATTATGTTTGATATAGAGACACAACTGTGGCGCAAACTTTTCCATCCCCTCTTGCACATTGTTTAGAAATTCAGAAATCCTGTGACTCACAAATGTACAGTCTGCATACACTGATCGTTTACACACACACACAGACAAATTGTTTCTCTCCAGATGGTTTTCACACACGTGGCCACACAAGGAGCTTCAAAATGACTTATTAGCGTTCGGAAAAATGTTTTTTTTCTAATCTCACACCTTCACTGTGAAGCTGCTGTCAGCTCTTCCTCCTCCTCCTCCTCCTCCTCTTCCTCACTGCCCTCATTCCACCTCAACTATCACAAACAGACACAGAAAATATGACTGACACACATCCCCGCAACACCACCTCCCGAGCTCCAACGCACACTCGCACACTCACAAATAGAGGATATTGCGTTGATGGACACCAAAGCGAGAGGGTGGAAATTGAGGCCAAACGTCACGTCAAGCCAAGGACTCATAACAGCTCAATGCATCAGACTGTGTGTGTGTGTGTGTGTGTGTGCGTGTGTGTGTGTGTGTGTGTGTGTGTGTGTGTGTGTGTGTGTGTGTGTATGTTCCCTGCCAGGATGAGACACACACACACACACACACATTTCCCCATCATCGTCTCCTACACATACAAACAGGTAAACACACCCTCCATCACAGATTGTTCCCGACAAACGAGTCACTCAGAACGAGCCGGTGAAATATGGAGCGGCGGCCTGATGCCTGTCACACTCATTTACTGACAGCTCTCCATCAATCTCCGAGCTGCTGTCCGTCGTCAGGGAGACTAAAAGCCAGATGAAGGTGTGACCTCTTTCTCATTTTCTGAACCCTCACTCTTTCTGTTTTTACCTCCTCCATCCTCCCACTTCCACTTCCCTGCACTCCCTCGTGTTTCTCTCTTTCCTTGTAATGCTCCCTCTCTGCCTCTCTCCCCCTCATCTCCCCCCGCCCTCTTTGTCATGTCGTTGACGCAACAACTTCCAAGCGGCGCGACAGCCTTTTCTGTGCCGCGCGTCGCTGTGCAGGGGAACGCAGCCCTCTCTGAACCCCGGACGCAAGGAAGAAGCTCCTGCGTCACTTTGAGATGGCGAACAAATAACCTGGAGAACCCGTCACAGCTGGAGAGATCTTAGAGCAGAGCCGCGGGATCTCATGGAGATTTGGAGAAAATTTATACCAAAAGCAGCTCAGACTGGTTTTGTTAGCACTGTGTGAAAAAAATGGAAAAGGAGAGAGCGGCTGCAGGATCTCAGGTGGATGGAAGGTTAGAAAACGGTGAATCAGGCAGCACCGGAAATTTGTTCTTGGAAAAACCAAAGCTGTCAAGGTTCCACCAGGAACGAGATGATGAGTATCCTGTGGTCACGGCCATTTTGCTTTCACGCGATCAAAAAAGTGTTTTGTAAGGTCACAGTGACCTTGAACTTTGACCTTTGACCACCAAAATCGAATGAGTTCACTCTTGAGTCCGATTCAACGTTTGCACCAAATCTTAAAGAATTCACTTTCAGGTGTTCTCGAGATATCGTGTTCACAAAGATGAGAGGGACGAAGAACCGGAAAACATGGTCGACGGCGTGGAGGCGTGAACAGAAGGTTGGACTTCACATTAGATTCAAAGAAAACCTAATAGAGGGTGAGAGATTATCACAGTTTGGTTTTTACTTACTACTGAAAGGTTAAAGAACCTTTGTCGCCATATTTTTACGACGATACGAATACGGAGGTTGGATTTATGGAACGATTAACATTGAGTCTCAGTGAGTAAATGGCAGAAGAACAGATTCCAAGTCTCAACACATCTATCGACTCTCATCTTCTCTCCGCGCAGCTCAACACAGTTTCTTTGCTCTCGGACGTTTATGTCACATGAACATAAACATTAGATGTTTGGGGGATTTGGCTGAAATGAATACATGTGTTGCAGTCGTGGTTTTGTAAGAAATGTTTTTTTACGACACAAACCGATGCAGAGAAAGTCGCCGCTCCTTAACTCCCCTGCATCGACATGAAACACTCTCCTGCTGCCACGCTCCCACTGTAAGTCACGTTAAATCGATGCAAACAGACGGAGCCTGCTGGATTTACATAGTGGGACCGAGGCACAGAATAGAGTTTGACTCGCGGAATATGTGTGCATGTGAGATTTACACATAGGGGAATCTGACGAGGGAATATTTGCAGTTTGAACTTCCCGTCACTTCTTCATGGAGCAAAGCTGATGCAACAATATACCAAACCTCCAAATGTGATTTGTTGCACACGATCAAACGCCTGCTCCTCCTTTCTTTCTCTTAACCACCTCTTTCTCTCTCTCTCTCCCTCTCCTTCCATTTCTCTCACATTGATTCAGTTTATCCCTCCTTTCTTCTTCCTTACCCCGTCTCTCTCTAACTCTCCCTCCTCCTTCATGCTAATCTCCCTGTAGTATAGTATTGTCGGACTTTGATCAGCCGTTCTCATTCACTCTGCGTCTCCTTCTCCCCAATACTCTGTAGACTTAATGAGTACTACAGGCCCGGGCTTGACTCGCTGCTACACACACACATCTTACCGACGTGCTCCCCTCTAACACATTCATAAGTCGCACATTTACGCACACTCAGTTTGAGAGTGATGCAAGATAAAATGCTGACTTTACTTTCAAAGAGAATGAGGCAACGATTAGCCGTCACTTGCGGTGTCAGTGGGAGACGGTGATGTAGCCGAGCGTCAGCGTCGCTGTCCTCTGGTGTCCCGCAGAAGAAACATCACATCCAGGCAGCATCGTCCCGCGTGGTTGTATTTGTACGATCGTTTCTCCCTCTGTAAGAATAAATAATGCCATAGCGTTAAATAATTCATCATTTAGTGACGGTATTAGAGATATGAAATTCAGTGCAGTCAAATATTGATCCTACATCTGTGTTTACGAACGTGTCTGAGGTTTTACGCATCTCTTCTCACGTGACGTCTCTTCAGCCAGTCGTGCTCGACGGTGACAGAGGTGGAGCCTGAACCTGTGAGTCTATAGATTGTCTGTAAAAATGGACGACACGTCTTCATCCCACTTTCCAGAGATCAAGCCACAATATCCCAAGCTGCTGACTTTGTGCACCTGAGCCGTCGTTCTGTGGCGAGGTTCTGTTGAACTCACATATAATAATTTCCCTCAAAATACAATCATTATATATATTGACATATATATTCTGCAGGTAGAACATTGTAAACCATGTGAGGCAGGAGAAGCCCTGTGCAGGATTGACCACACACGGGACACACACACAGTCGTGTTTGTTCTGTCTCACCTTGTTCTGCAGGAGTCTGAATGTTTTTGTGGAATCGCAAACTGCCGTATAATTCTCCATGAGAGTAGTTGTACTTGTGATTCTGCCCCATGGTCGTATGAAAACTCACTACATCACACACATCCAGACTCGTCCTGCTCAGACACAGACTCACTCACATAATATTTGATTTGTATAAAAACATTTAACAAATATCCTTGACTAAATTGGATGAAGCTCCAGTTTATTAATCCTCTCTTATCCTCTGACCAACTTGAAAAAGGGAACGAATTAGCTCCGCGTCCTTCCTGAAAGCTGCCGGTGTCTCCGCTGACTCCAGTGTATTTGTCAGAGCTGCTGTTAGACATCTGTCCAGTGTCCTCGTTGTGTCCTGCCTCGGTCGTCAGCTGACCCTGCTGACACGTCCGTCCCTCATCCCCTCGTGAAGCGCAGCCTCTTGACCTTCTCCTGTCTGGTTCCCACGGCAGCCTCTTTCACACCGTGGAGGCTGAATACTTCATCGGCCGATTCAGTTCTATTGGCATCAATATTTTAGTTTTTCACCCAAATGGGAGATACTGTAATTGTTGGAAATTCCTACATATCTGATATGAAATGTGGCGGCTTATATTTCCAGGGTGATGCTGAATACTCTGTAGACTGTCTCATTTTGAGAAGAACTGAAACTGAAAATCAACTTGGAAGCAGACTCAAAAAAGCATAAATAGAAAAACACTTTAAGATCTAGTTAGACTTTTAGTATTGCATATTACTACGTGACATATTTGCTGTGTGCGTTTGAAATAATGCGTTTAAAGTAAATCATCATATTTCAATTACCGCTGCCTGCAGGATTCACTCTAATACCGTATCGGTCCCACTCAGACCCCAAACTATTACTTCTCATCAATCTATCCCTGAGTGTGTACGTGTGTATTGATTTGCCAGAGGTATCCGACCCATTGATTGCTGCTCTCACACACACAGACAGACACACACACACACACACACACACACACACACACACACACACACACACACACACACACACACACACACACACACACACACACACACACACACACACACAGACACACACACACACTGTACTCAGTCTCCAGCTGTGATTTGCACAGGATTAGAAACCACCAACCGTCTTATCCCTTTCGGGGGGGTTCTCTAAGAAATAGTTTATTTTTTCCTACTTGGTTTCCTGCTCCTTTCGTTTCCATTCTGGTGTTTTTTCTGTTTCCTTTCAACGAGAGGAGTCAATTACAGTTGACACTGAGCAGACAAATCAAATAAAAGCCTGGACCGCTGTTTGGTTTCTGTCTTTCTCCTCGAGGCTTTCACAGTTTCTTACTCTGAGAGAAGAATGTTCCCGACTATTTCCTCTGTAAACTGACTCCCATTATCAGCCCTGTGTGTGTGTGTGCATGTGTGTGTGTGTGTGTGTGTGTTAGAGGGCGTTCCATGTGTCTGCCAGTGATATTACATTCCAAAAGCCTGGTAAATTACATTAGCAATTCTCTATCTGTTTCTTCTTTAGTCAGGAAACAAGGATCTAAAAGAAAGTTGGGTGAATAAAACATTATGCCAGCAGAAAGGATCACGCTGTCACTATCCAGAGGCAAATTAGAAATCTTCCCTCCGAGACCCGGTGTGGGTATTTTAAGTGAGTTATATATTTTCCCTTCATGCACGATTCATGGTCTATTTGTGAGCTCCTGCGATGTCACTTCGACTCGACACCCCCCCGCCTCCGCACGCAGCCCCGCCTGACACCACAAAGCAGCAGGTTGCTCTAACAATGGCATGAATGGAGTCAATATGTCATTAGCAATGAAAGGACTTCAGTTAGAGTGAGGCAAACGCTAACGACGCACAGTTGTGTTACGTTGTGTTAGCAGAGGCGTGTGTGTGGATGTTAAGTGTGTGGAGTGGGCTCACAAATTCCTAAACTCAGATTTAGGCGAATCATCTTCAGTGAGGATCATTTTAGCAATAACCCAATTAGCCTGTGGGATTTTAATGTGCATATATATATATTTAAAATACAAGGAGCTGGGTACATCTGCCTTGTGCTTGAACACACTGCTTGGCATGGGTCTGAATTATGTTCTAAAATCTTGATATGTTTAAAAATCTGACAAAGCCAGTTTCCATAGAGAAATGTCATTACTTTCAACGTGTGCAATTTATTTTACATAACTTATTTTTGCCAGTGATGCTCACATGTTTCTGTATCTGTGCCTTAGTCTATTTACCATCTTGACCATGACTATGATTAGATCAGGAAATACAACTCGCTCTTAAAAAGTTTAGTTATTCACACATCATCCTTTAATGAATACTTTTAGATTTCAGGACAAACACTACAGAGCTTGTGATGGAACATGTTGACAACATCACCATAAAAACAGGGAAGAGACTCTGGCTCCTTCCTAAGTGATTCAGATTTAGTCTAATTAGCGTATTTACTGTGTGTTTCATCCACAAACAACCAGACATGTAAAAATGTTGTAGCTGTATCTCCACAAACAAGTCTGACAGAAGTGCAGGTTTTCAGATATACTGAGCAAACATGTTAGTAGAGGAGCCTGTACTGGGACCATGGTTCCAAACCTGAAAACCTCAATATGACAAAACTCTGTGAACAATAAATGTTCCACTAGAGAATAGTTTCCTTAAATGTTGAATTATTCCTCTAGGACCAACATCAATGGTTAAAAGCACACGTGTCCTTCTTAGGACATTTCATTTAGTTTCAACCTTAGTCTAATTCATCACTAACTAGAACCTTCATCCACATCTCAGCCAAAACCTTCACCAGATCTTAAGAAATGAAGAGTTGCCCCATTAGGACTGTGCCTTAGTTGCCATGACGACTACTGGTCCCGACAAGGTCAGTGTTTATAGCAGTAAATGTCCCAAATAAGTAACGGACACACACACACACACACACACACACACACACACACACACACACACACACACACAGACACACACACTGGGGCCTTCAGCTGCTGGCTGTCAACTGAGCTGGAGAGGAAACGTTAAAGACTGCTGGCAATAAACACAGCTTGTCCTCTGGTGCTTACACACACACACACACACACACACACACACACACACACACACACACACACACACACACACACACACACACACACACACACACACACACACACACACACATAGAGTTGGCATCTGTTTGAGAGATGTCATGTGACATTAAGGTTAAGAGTTAAAGCAATAGTCGTCTTGTGACACACAAGGTAACTAACAATATACACGGATGACTGCACACACACACACACACACACACACACACACACACACACACAGTCGGACTGACACATGTAATCACAGCCACTCAGACACACACACTGACACACACAGAGAGTAATCTCTGATTCATTAGAGATCTGCTGACAGGTTTCAAGCAGAACGACTGCAGCCACTGACATCCTACACACACACACACACACACACACACACACACACACACACACACACACACACACACACACACACGCTTTGTATACATAGGCTGACTCATGAACATGATAAAGTCTGTTAGATGTCTGTCAAACTGCTGAGAGGAGACGCCTGCACACACACACACACAAACACACACAGTTGCTGACAAAGATTGATTGAAGAAGAGGAGGAAGCCAGTAAATGTGTTAGAGATCAACCAGGAGATGGCGAGACCACACACACACACACACACACACACACACACACACACACACACACACACACACACACACACACACACACACACACACACACACACAGATTGACAAGTACCAGAGCAGAGCCATGCCAAAGCAAATGAACCCATCTGAAATGCAATCCCCATGGTCTTATAAACACACACATACACAAGCAGGCCAGCTGAGAGGTCCCCGCTTTCTCATTACTGCAGATGGATATATATATATATATATATATACTGTAGATGGGGGGGGGGGGGGGCATATGGGAACTGAAGGAGGGAAGAGATGGAGGAAAAGAAGGAGGAAAGGCAGGTGGATAAGTAGCACGACGAGGGTGCAGAGAGGGGGATCTGCGGATGATAGAGAGAGCGAGGGATGAGAAGATGATGTGAGATTGTGTTGAGAGCTATTTTAGACAGACCAGGGTGGGGGGGGCTATATGGCGGCAGGGAAAATTGGTGTGTGTGTGTGTGTGTGTGTGTGTGTGTGTGTGTGTGTGTGTGTGTGTGTGTGTGTGTCACTCTGGTGCTGGAAATTGGTGTCGGCAGGACCCCAAATGGCTGTTTTCCTGCCTGACAGAAGATAAGAGAGAGAAAAAGTACAAACAAGGTGGCACGATCACAGGAGAGGAGAGGGGGAGAGGGGGAGAGAGGGAGAGAGGGAGAGAGGGAGAGAGGGAGAGAGAGGAGAGGAGATAAGAGGGAACTGAAGGAAAGGAGAGATGGCGAGCAAAGAGGGAGATGGAGGAGTGAAGGAGAACGAGAGGAGAATTTAAATTTGTTTATTGAACACGATCAGATCAAATAAGAATACTACTGTATCAGCATTAATCAATAATTCATTATTCCAGGAATCAGAATCAATCAATTCAATCATCAGTTCACAAACCAGTGGGTGACGTTACGGGGGGGGAATCCAGGTTCCAGCAGTTGAGCTGAAGTTTAAATAAAATAATCCTCACCGGGGGAAATTTGCCGTAGGGACATTATTTCTTCTGGCAGAGCAAAAACAAACCAGCTCACTTGTGCTGAACTTTCCTAAAGGACATCCTTCCCCGTGACTCGGCCCAAGCTGTGCTGTGTGTGTGTGTTCATGGCTGTCACCCCCCCCCCCCCCCCCCCCCCCCCCCCCCCCCCCCCATGTTGGGGCTGGGGCCAAACCCCCCGCCCCGTCCACCTCAGACCGAACACTTCCACGCAGACCTCGTAGAGAGACTCACTCCCGGCAGATGTCAACGTGTCTCAGGTGACGGATGAGCTCGCTCTCCTCGTCCCACTGACTGAGTTCTCTGCTGTTAAGGCTCCTCTCCGTGGTGCAGGCACGACACGGGGTTCAGTCGCTTGCTGGACCTGATGTTGGCTGTTTGCTCAAGGTCGTGGACTGATGACCACAGACTGGAGAATCATATCAAAGTGTTGTGGGACACTTACAGCCATAACCTTGGTTTTCATTGGGCCATTCCGTGGCCTCAGAAACCTGCCGAGGGCCGAACCACATTCCTCCCACGGGGGGGCCACTCATCTGTCGCCAAAGGCTTTTATGAACTGAATAATGTTTTGTGCTATTCATTAGCTGCAAGTGGTATTAACATAGGAAATCTAAAAAAACATCACTTTCATTTCACTGCTCCCCAACTGATCAGCTACTAGAAAGAGAACATCATTGATCATTCATTGTTTGATCTTCTAACCTTGATGCTCCACCCCTCCACTCCCCCAGGGGTTCATCCTCCCTCTTCTCCCTCCTTACCCGTCCAGGAAAAGCTTCTTCATATCACTGAACTGTCTAAGATAAGATAAGATAAGATAAGATCCTTTCTTTGTACCACAATGGGGAAATTTGCAATATTACAGCAACAACAGCCCAAAACAGGCATCAGTAAATAATTATAGGTAATATGCAAAACCAAAGTGTCAGGATAATAATATGTAAGTGTAAGGAAATATAAAACTAGTATTAACAGTGTAAAAACAAGAGAGACATAGGAAATACCCTCTGTCTGAGAGACGCTGTTCGACCTGTGGAGGAAAGTCAAGTGAGCCTTTTTCTTTTGTCTGCCCAGAAAAGAGGAGGAGGAGGAAAAGAGAAAATAGGAGATTCTACATCATCATTTATACATGTTTCCAGAGATTCCCGACCCTGATGTCCCCCACAAACAAAAAGCATTACAAACTCAAGCTGAAAAAACACAAATCAAAGTGGTTGAAATGGCTGATGAGTGCCTCTCCAGATGGTGAGAGTGCAGACACAACAGAAGCTCGGAGGGAGGGAGGGTGGTCTGTGACAGAGGTCAGAGGTCACATCCAATCCCAAGATGCTTTGTGGCACGAGGCACCAGGAAAGCTGCTCCGTGTTTTTCCCTGTCAGCCTCTCTCCGGCTTCAGTCTCACCTTACAAGTTGACCCTTGTCTCAGCACAGTGAAGGCACACGGTCGCACACACACACACACACACACACACACACACACACACACACACACACACACACACACACACACACACACACACACACACACACACACACACACACACAGACACACACACACATGAAGGATGTATTAAAAGGCAGCCTCTCACACAGAATGACATGTGCTGACACACTTGTTGTGTATGTGAGTGTTTACACTTGTGTCTTTGTACTGACGTGGTTTGTAAAGTCAGTAAATGTGTGTTTGTGCTGCACCGTTCAAGCTCTGTGGTGAAAGTATTATTCAAAGTTATTAGATATAAAGAAAGGAAACAAAATAAAGTGAATATAGGATAAACGTGATACTTGAGACAATTCAGGCGTCTCTTCCAGCAGCAGCGACGCTCCCAGCACTATTTTTCTCATCACTTCTCTTCCTTATAACGCTGAGCTGCGTTATCAAAATCGATTCTGTCCCCCCCCCCCCTCTCCTGGAGGCAGCACAGCCCACCTTCACAAACGGACTTCCACGTGTAATGGCTCTGAGGCAGGAAGCAGAGGAGGAGAAATTGGTGCTTTCCTTCTCTTTCCACGGTGGTTAGATTGCCCTTCACAGTCTAATGACTTCTGAAGGAGTTGAGCATAAAATGGAGGAAGAGACATTCACAGGCCAGCAGGCTGACTCATAAATAACACACCTGAGAGGAGGGGGGGGGGGGGGGGGGGGGTAGGGAGGCTTTGAATCTGGGGGAATATATACATCAACGGCCAGAAAGCAAAGGGGCCGCTGCAGCGTGCAAACACAAGGTGGTGGGGGGGGGGGGGGGGGAGAAAACACTCGGGAGTAAATGGAGAGAAACGTTTTTTATTATGTGACTTGGACAAATACACACGAGGAGAAACAGTATGTGGAGAGAAAGATAAAGCTCAAAATGTTTTTTATTGTTGCACAGATGAATAAAAAATGAATCATTAATACTTGTCGTCTCAGTTCAGTGTAAGTTAACGTGTAATTAACGACACATTTATGGCCACTAGAGGGCGGAATATTGATATTAGAGACCAGACTGTATACAAATATACACAATATGGCAATTCCTCGAAAAAATTAAGCCAAAGCATCTTGATCGCCATCTGGTGGCTGGCTGCAATATAGGTAATTAATCCCACCTCCTCCATGTTATTGCAAACAATATTCTTATTGTTTTTTATCTATCATAACATTATCGACATTATTACAATCAACAAAAAGGGAACATGACATCACTTCACATATTTAGAACAACACATTCATTTAGATGATGAAACAATGACAAAATTACCAAGGTAAGAAAATGTGTTAAAATTAAAAATAAAAGAATCTAATAAAAGAAAAAATGTAACCAACAGAAAAATATAGCATTGTACAAACCCAGCAAAATATAACTCTTTCAAAGTGACGTCCAGGAAACTCCCAAAAATTATTTTAGGTTTGTTAAATGTGGTTTAAAATGAATTATTTGATTATTGGATAAAAGATTCTCTGGGTTTGTCCTTTTCCTGCTCATAAGACCTGACGACTTCATTCGAATGCAGCGGGGGTTTCACTGAAATAATAGCAGCTCTGTATATCCCCTGACATTTTCAACATACAAGGTTCAAGCTATGGACAACATTGATATTCAGGTAATACTGTAGAGAGAAAATATACGAATGCACACACGCTGCAGATGTAGCCAATGCATTCAGATAGAAAAAATGCACCTGTGTTCATGCTGAACGAGCAGGGACAGAATGAGGGACAGAATGAGGGACAGAATGAGGGACAGGGGAGCGCTGGGTGTTTCTCTATGCAGCTCATGAACACGAGCAGACAGACGCAGGCAGAGCGTGGAAATGGCCCCGAATACAGTGTGATGGTTAGTTTACATGGAGCCCGGAGGAGGGAGAGTCACTGAGCCACACAGACCGCTGGGCAGCGCTGGGCAGATGCACTTCAAGGTGCTGTTATGTGCACATTACACACAGATACATGAACATTACTTCATATCTTAGTTCTGCACTCAACTCACATCTCGTGCTTGCGCCCCAAAGAGCGTGAGACACATTCAGGATGGACGACAGAACAATGATGTCAGTCTTAATTAGAATATAAATATCTGAACGTAATCAATTCATCAGTCAGAGTTGGTATTTTTTTGTGTGAACAGTACACATCGACAACTACACTTAAATAATGTATACAAATAATAAAAAATACATATTTGTGAGTCACATACGTGTTCTTTTTTATCTAATTTCCCTTCATGTACACTCCTACACGTCTGACAGGATCTTTATTTGTGCTCTCAGGGTCCTTGTGGCTGTTGAATAGGTATGAATATAAATATGATAAGATGTGTGTCCTGTACAGGAGAGAGCTGCTCTGGTATTATATAGAAATTGGATGATTGGGTGGAAATAACCGTGTTGTGATGTTTTTTTGCTGTAAAGAATCTGGAGCCATTTGGTCGGATGTATATCATTCAGACCTGTCTGGTGCATTATTTGTGTTCACTTGCGTCATGTGTACTTTAATACTGTTGACTAGCCTCTTTGTGTTATGTCTGTGACACGCCGGCCTCTGTGTGTTGTTTTGTGTGGTACATTGCAAATAGACGGGCGGCGTAATGCCACATGATTCGATTTAAGAGTCGTTCTTCAGGCCTTGATTCTTATCTTTGGTCTCATCCTCCTGCAAAAGAGAGAATTCTTCTATTGAAGTTAAAGCCTGAACTTCCTCTAATGATGCTGATAATATATTATCAGCAACGCACATCAGAAATGGAAGAGGGTGTTTTTTTTCTACATTTTCTGTAATAGCATCAGTTCTCCTGAATGAATGAAAAAAATCCACCTGCCCTCATAACCATCCGTCCTTTTCAGTCCTGTGGAGTAACAGAAAGCGGCTGATGACCTCTCCAGCTCCTCTCCATCGTTCTCTTCTCCCTCCTCCGTCACGGTCACACAAAGGGCCAGACGAACGCATGAGAATCAGCACTCGAGTACGGTTCTTTTTCTTCCTCTCCCCGTATCGGCACAAAGGGGCTGTGTGACGTGAATGAAGGGCTGAATCGAGTGGAAGAGGCTGAAACGAGCCGAGAGAAAGGCAAGGAGATTCAAGCCGGGCAGTGAAAAGGACCAAAGTGACTCTCTGCTCGTGGCCAGATGCTTCAGCCAGGTGCTCATTCAGCTTCTCACATAATAAAACAGTGACTTTTGAAACCTAAGTGGCAACAGAACGAAATACAACATGGAAATGTGTGGGTTGCTCTTTTGCACTCGTGTCATTTCAATAGAATAGAATACTGGAGCAAAGTAAGATATCTTTATTACACAGGGGGCAGTGCGGTCGGTCGTCTGGTAATAAGAAGGTTCCCTGAGAGACTCCTCCAGAGAGTGTGCTGAAGTGCCCTTGAGCAAGACACAGAACCTTCAACTGCTCCTTCATTGACTTTTAGCAAGTACTTTTCAGCGTGGTGTCATTTTACGTTTTTACGAAAGGTGCGAGTCATGCAATGCTTATAAAATGACTTTTCAAACACCAAGTCCAAACCTCACATTTGGTTTTAATGTCTTTACTTTAAACTCTTAAGTGTAAACGATGCCTCTTCAAACCAAGAAGTCACTAAACTGACCGGCTGCTGGCGTCAACCATCAACAGCTTCAACTTCACCAGTGGGTTCAGGCATTATGGCGAAAGTAGGTCAGGCATTCTGACAGTGTGTGAGTTTGTGTTGTGTGTGTGTGTGTGTGTGTGTGTGTGTGTGTGTGTGTGTGTGTGTGTGTGTGTGTGTGTGTGTGTGTGTGTGTGTGTGTGTGTGTGTGTGTGTGTGTGTGTGGAGGATGCCGGCAGACCACCTGATTGAAAAGGAGGGAGGAGAAAGAGGAGCGATTGAAGACGGAGGATTCAGTGTAAGTGGGTCATGCAAGGAGGTGGATTGACAGGGGGGGTGATGGAGAGGTGGGGGCAGAAAAATGAGAGAGGGGAGGGAAGGTGAAGTGACAGGCAGCGGGGGGGTGGGGGGGGGGGGGGGTTTCATGGCTATAAGAGAGGGGGTTATATAGGAAGGACGGGGAGAGGCTGATAGAAAAGGACTTGAGGGGTGACAGCAGTGAGGAGACAGAAAGGTGACAGGAGTGGATGGGGGGGGTGCGAGCGAGGGGGGGGGGGGTGACAGAGAGGGGCTACAGGGGGTGTAGCTGCAAGAGACGGAGGAAGGAGGCAGAGAGAGAACGAGGAGCAGGTGGGAGGATTACAGGAGGTCAGGAGAAAAGGTCGCCGGAAAAGGTCGGAGCGGAGGAGAACTGTAAGGCAATGACACCGGGTGTGATGGAGAGAAGAAGAAAGAGAGAGAGAGAGAGAGAGAGAGGAGTGGAGGGGGGGGGGGGTTGTTCCTGCTCCAGCTGTGACACCGCTCACCTCCTGTGATCTCTTGCTTCCCCCCTCAGCTCGCAGGTATGTTTGCGAGTATGTGTGCGTGTTTAGAAAGTCTCTGGGTTTTCCGTTGTGCGTTCAGTGTTCAGCAGCCTCCCAGGACGCTCGCCCTATTGTGGCGCTGGTGGCTTTCGGGCGGTGCAGAGCTCGGAGGCCTCTCCCAGAGTGACGGGACTCTGAAGCAACCTTTCCACCGGGCCGCCTGTCACTCAGCGTTATCTCTCTCTGCAACCGACGCCACGAGGAAGATTCACAGAGACGCTGAGCTCCTTTTATGGTGCGAGAATGACGCCTTTTTTAAAAAAGCCTTTCCTTCCCTTTCTGTTCTTATCTCCGGAGCCGAGCAGAGTGAGAGGTGCAGATTGTTTCCAAGGTTTTCAGATCGGGCACAAAATAAAAGACTGATCTGGATTCAGATTGGCTCAGTTGGTATTAACCAGTTTTGCCTGCAGCTCTGTGAAGCTAATATATCAACACTGAAATCTGCAGAGAGACAGAGAGTTTGCATTCAACCAAATATTTGTTAAAAATGTTTTATTTCTTCAGAGGAGGCACATTCTGCTCTTATTCATGTTCATACTTTTAATTTGTGTTATAACTTGTAAAGATTTACCTGCTCTTATGTTCATGTTTCCTCAAACTGTCCATTGCTGCAGCTCCTCTTTTCAGCCTCTGTCTGAAACACATGATTTTAGCTCCTGTCTCCCCCCGATAAAGCCTGCTCTGATTGGTCGGCCTTTTGAAAAAGCCTGATATGTCGATGTTCAAATGACGAATATTTAAAAATATGTATTATAATGGTTCAGTTTCTGCTTGTAATGCAAATGGAAGTAGCTTATATTTGATCATTCTTCTCTCAGGACCGACGCACAGTAGAAACTGTTTCTTCTCGATTATCAAAATAACCTTTTGGTAAAGAAGAAGTTTATCAGTTGCTTTCTAGACTTTACAAAAGAAGCAAGAGACTAAATACGTTCAGTTTTCTGGTCTGTTGCATTTTCCATCATCGGGTTGTTTTACTGTATTAACACGTGACGCAGTGATCTGATAACAACAGTCTCAGTTTGTCTTTTCACGATATACACATCACACCTCTCCCTGCTTGTCTCCCTTCATTTCTTCCTCTCTTCATTTCTGCTCGTTCTCGTCCTCCCCTGCGACCCCCCCCTCATCTTTACCCCTCCCTCCTGGTTTCTCTTTTTCTGTTCTGTTCCACTTTGTTGATATAAATGTGTTTAGACAATATGCACACGGACTTATTCTGTGTGTACATGTGTGTTACACGGATCTGTTTTGATCTACATGCATGTTCCGGGGATCTGTCTTTGTAGCTGTGTATCAAGTATTATTCTCATGTGAGAGCTTATGTGGGTGTTTACAGGTTCATGAAATATGTGCAAATGCATGTTTGCATTTGTAATCGCAGTGTTTGCATATTCTTACGTGCAGCAGGTACAAATATGTGTGTGGGTGTGTGTGAGGTTTAGCGTGTGACCCATTATATCCACATACGTCTCCGTGAGCTGACTGCGGCACACATGTGATGTCAAAGGCCACAGAACATGCCAAGCCACGTTGATTAAAGCTGACGCCACGAAGAAAAGCTCGATTAATTCTGCCCCCTCCTACAGGTTGACAGGCAAACAAACACCGCTGGTTCATTATGGAACGCTGCAGCGGGGGGGGGGGACCACCACCTCCGATCCATGTTTGATTAAATCTGCTCAGAAGAGAATTGATTCCTGTACGTTGCTGTAGATTCCTGATAAAAACAACCGTATAAAGCTGCACATTCATCATTTGAACTTAAACTTTGGACAAGGCCGGTGTGTTAGAACGACTTCACACCGTGTGGTTCCTTAATAAGGTGGAACAGAACTAATAAAAGGACTTGATGGGATTTACACACCGACTTCCTGGTCATTTCAGATTCGCTCACCTTCAGTTTTACCTCTAAATAAAGTGGGTCTGCTTTTCTTAAAGTTTAAATTATTCGACTCTTGAGAAATAGACTCTTAGAATTAAAATCCATATAACATTAAATAGCTTTGTTTTGAAGGGAATGTAATTGCTGTGTGGATTATGTTTACATTTTTCACGTTAGCCAAGTTCTTGTTTTACTTTAAACAACTCTCACATGTTCGGAGCCAATGAGTTATTGATCATCAGTTTATAATCACTTTATAATGTCATTCACTTTATTGCTTTACTGTTTTTTATGCATTTTTTTATTTAAATTAATATTTAAAAAACTGTTTTTTTTATTTCCTTTCCTTTTAGATGTAATTTTAACATGTTCTTATGTTACTTAAAAACTGTTCTACTATATTTAGGTTTTAATTTTTATCTTTATTGTCTGTAAAGCACTTTGAGCTGCATTTCTTGTAGGTGCTATATAAATAAATATTATTATTACAGTTTCAATGGGGTCAACATCCACAGTCCTGTTATTCTAAAGTTATTATGAAGCTTCAGCAGTCTGGCTCCTTCCACAAGTTTTTTGTATTAGTGTTGAATTTCCTCTCCGTGTCTCCAACTTCCTTTTTGAGCTGTAGTGTGTAAATTAAACCATAAAGAGGAAATGAAAATATTAATAAAAGAACACATTTTCTTTTCACTGCATTATATAAATGTTACACGACATCCTGGAGTGACAATTGGCCCTGGATGCAAAATACGAGTCATTTAAGATTAATACAGTTCTGAGAAATAATGGGCATCGTCTGGATTCAGGGGCCACGTCCTTCGGAGGCTGCATCAGAGGACCGGTTGCTTCACAGCAGCGTGTTTAGGTGTCCGTCCATTCCTGAGGAACAAAAGAAAATCACAGGTTTGATCCCTCTCGTGCCAACGATTCATTGTGAGCCAGTGATGTGGCTAACAAGCCAGCTGTGTGACTGGCTGAGGCAGACTCTCATTTCAGCTCGGTCGACTAAGAAGCGATAAAAACCTCTTCCTCCAAAAGATGCAGCCCCTGAATTGAGACACAACTTTAACGTCTTATTTATGTTGGTCCTGATGCTTAAAACACAACTACAGTTCACAAAACACCACAACACTTAGGAAAACACTACGACATTTCTGGAACTGCAAAAACATTTCATGAAACCCACAATATTTCCAGAATAATATTTCCTTGGTTCATCAATATCAACCCTAGGATTATAAATGAATCAGTCTCATCGAGCTGCAGGTGTTACAGACCCACAGCTGCACACCCACTCTGAGGACTCGAACCTGTGGCCAGATGCACGTGGTGAACCTTAACCCGCTGATCCACTGAGCTCCTCCGCAGCTGAATGTGGGCTTTTTTTTTTCTTTTTTTTTTAATAAAGCAGCCTTATAGCACCACAGGTACCAGAGGCCCTCAGGTAAACAGCTAATGAAATCCCTCAGTCCCTCCTGGACTAAATCATCCAAATAGCAACTGGTACCTGAGGCACAGAGGCAGACGGATGGCAAAGGACCAGGAAGAGAGGGGGAGAGAGGGGGGGGGGGAGTGAAAGGAGAGGATGGAGGGGTGAGGGAGGAGGAGGGAGGAGGGTTACAGAAGAAGAGGGAGAGAAATTGAAAGATATGGTTGAGAAACTAAATGTGTGTGTGTGTTTTTGTCGTGTCACGAGGTGCAGTGGGTCACCGTGGAGCCGTTACATTATATTGTACCTTAAATATCTCGAGTGCTATAAATCACAGCCTTAACAAACCTGACTCCAGAGGATGCAGCAGCTGCTGTGTTTTAAGCCTTTGAGGTGAAATAGTTTTTTGATGTAGCCACGACAACTGGAGCCGCCGCAGCTTCCACTTTGTGTTCGCACTAATAAGGACGCCTGCTCGTACGCAAAGGGAAATGTCAGCTCACATCGACTGAAAGTTTTATTTCTAACTTGAGTCAATATCTTGACTTTGTAAGAGTTTCAGTTTTTCAGAAATCTGATCCTAAAGCAGAAGAAAGAAATGATTCTCTATTGAAACAGTGCTTTGGCTGTATTTATATTTGCTTTTAATCATTTCACGGTTAAAATATCTCAATCTCAACTGTTGGATGGATTACCACAATATTTCCTGGTCATTCCTGGTCCCCAGAGAATGAATCCTTAATTACTACTTAATTAGTGGCGCCACCATCTGGTTGGCATTTTCTGGCATTAAGTGAAATACCTTGACAACAGTAACTTGTCATGTCTTGAAATTCATGAATTTCAGGCCTTGATTCCCCTGCAGGCCAGAGCACCTGAAGCAAGTGTGTTGTTGTTGTCCCTGTGTGTGTGTGTGTGTGTGTGTGTGTGTGTGTGTGTGTGTGTGTGTGTGTGTGTGTGTGTGTGTGTGTGTGTGTGTGTGTGTGTGTGTGTGTGTGTGTGTGTGTGTACGAAATAACACAGTTACACATAACTGCAAATAAAAGAAAATCTAAAGCTGATATTGATGAAATGTCAGTGTTAAAGATATCTGAGAGTGGACAAGAAGGGAACTGGCTGCACGTGAACTCTGGTGTTTCCAAACTGGGAACCAGTCTGTTCCCTTTTTACTGCAGGTTGGGGGTAAGTTTGGGTTTAGATCCACATATTTTTCTATTTTTCATTCTATTGATTCTATCGCGGACTGCTCCAATTAACTCGGACCATTTCTGACCTTTCCAATCTGAACTTTGAAGTGGGTGTAATATGTTTCCGATTTGTTTCAGCGGGGTCCGGCAGTTTACTGACCGTGGTTTCCACGCTGCTGCTGCTGCTGCTGAAATAATACAGTTAAAACCAATCAGCTGCGAGCGGCTCAGCAGTTAAAGGTTCAGTGAAGTAGAACCAAACGCTGGCAGGAGTTCACGGAGCTGGAAGGTGGAAAGAATCTGGTTCATTTGATGAGACTTGATTCCATCTCTTATTATATTCACTTTTTATTCTGTCCAACAAATTGTTTTCCAAGATAAGACGTCATATGACCTCCCAGGCAAACTGGTTGTATTTTAACCATTTTTACCGGATCGTCTAGTTGCACGTGTAAGCTCAAGTCAATACTGATTAAATGCTGCTGCATGTAAACAACAGTAAAATTAAGTTTCTGCTTCATCAAGTCTGAATCAGATGTTCCTCCCTCATACGTTGACATGACTTCACATCGGCCACAGGTTGAATCAAACCCAGTGATTTAGATTTTTGGAAATAAAGAGACTGTGACACTGTTGGTGCTCGTTGTTGTGTGAGTTCAACATCGTGGTGAGACTCTAAAAGGTAAAAAGGTTTCCACACCGTTCCTGTTTAGCATCAGTGGCTTTAAAACTCTGCAACGAAATGAGAAGTGTGACCTTTTTCATCCTCTGACGCCCCAAAGCAATTTGTGAAAAAGAAACAGCGCTCCCTCTCCTGCCATGTAGGGACCGTTTATTGGCCCACAACCCGTTTTGTTTACTGACCCATGGTTTAAGGACCCTTTTAGCAGAGAATAGAAAAAACCGGGCAGGACCTTGGACGGTGGGAGCACGGCGCTGGCTGCAGACCAGCAGTGAAGGCTTCACTTGATGTCACATTTTATTGCTCACTCTGTCTACTTTGTTCATCAGAGGAGCCATCTCTTCAAAAGCCTTTCAGCTTTCCACCAGGCCTGCACAAACTTTATCCATTTGACTTTTATTTAAGTGCAAACAGATAACATCTGCAAGTATGAATCCACCAGGAAAGAGCAAGAGAAACTCCAGTGGCCTCGTGGGGAGGCTGCAGACAAAGACAGGAAATGATCTCCACGCCGAAAGTGCGTTAAAGCATCTACAGTGACTTTTACTGGAAGTTGACATTTCATAAAAACGTGTAAAAGTTGAACAAACTTTCTATTATATTTCGTTTTTTTCAATCAGTCAATGTTCATTATTCTTTTTCATTAATATTCAATTCATATTTAATTTGTAAAGTTGAAACAATAAGCTAGTACCGTCCACTGGCTGCAGGTCACAGGTACCTTCTGTTGGCGTGACCAAGATGCCAAACTCAAGGCTCCGAACCGGCAGCTCACAACAGGTGACGTCACGGTGTTTATGGTGAAGTTTGATTGGTCGAGTGAAAAACCAGTTTGATTGATGTGATGCATGTAACTGGCTCCAGTAGAATATCAGCGTCGATGTTGTGAGGCGACGGCGTTTCTCCTGCTGCTTCTATTGGTCGTGTACGAAGTCAGGGATACGTGACTTATCTGGTCTTATCGGTTTGATTAACACGTGCCAGGATGAAGTGAATTAAATAACCTATAGGTGAGCAAAATAACACGGAAAGAAAAATAACCAGCGGGTCTGAGAGCAGAGTGTTGAGAGGAAATCAGAAACGAAGCGTATCACCACTCGGAGCCAGACTTTATTCCAATTTCTGGAGCCCGCTGCCTTGTTTTGTTTACTCACCATGTCCAATCTTATCAGGCATGCAGATTCTGACCTCGCTCGCCCGGTGTGCGGTTCGGTTTCTCCTTCGCTTCGACGTGCTCTCTAGTTTATGTAAACAGATCGAGAACAAACGCCTAAATGAGGAGGAAAGAAAGATGCGTGGCCTTGAGAGAGGAAGGAAAGCAAACACTCCTCAAACACTGAGTTTCCTAATCCAGAGGCTGCAGACATGTCCCCCCGCTGTGTCCGTTAACATGACATTATTGTTATTATTACAAACTTCTTTTGGAATTTAAACATTACATCTCATTTAATTGTTATCACTTATTATGCTCCTCGAGGTCCAATGATCAATCTCTTTTATTAACAATGATTTACAGGTGGTCCACAACCCCCCTGGGGTCTTCAGAGGTACTGCAGGGGGGGGACGTGAAATTACTGTCATCAAAGTTTTCATTTTTCAAAAAGCTAAAATACGTCATTGTCAGCTGGGATTGGCTCAAGGTAAAACGGTATAGATGATGGATGGAGGGACTAACATACCAGAAGAGTGTGTTATAACACTTCAAGGGGTTTCTAACCACGTTGAAAATGAACTGAGGCGAACAGGAGAAAATACTTGATTCAGAAACACTGTCGACACGTATTTATTATATTACATCACCAGGACACAGGCAGAATTACACGAGAACACCGTGTCATTAAAACCAGAATTTCATTTCACCCAAACCAGAGGAGACGATTTCACGCTTTACTTCCTCCTCTGGTTTGAGGTGTACTAATCACAGAAATCAGCTCCTGCAGTTGTTGCCAGGGGACGAAGTCCGGCGTCCTCTCGGGTCCAGATCACACGTGGTGGAGACTGAGTAACACAGAGGACGTTACAGCCTTGGAAGCACACAACAGTAAACAAGCCAACAAGGCCTTAATTCCTGGCTGCTTTGGACGAAACAGAGCAGCTACATTTCAGCTCTCTTTCTCCTCAATGTAGCTCCACAATAATTTGACAAATACCCCATGATTGTTAGAAACCACAGATGCTAAATGTGAGGATACGCTCTCTGCGGGGAACGAAAGAAGGCCGGAACAGGAAGAGCGCATCGGAGGAACTTGGCTTTCAGGAAGAGCATCAATGCCATTCCAGGAAACTTTGCCTGCAGCGTGGAAGTGCACAAGCCTGCGAAAAGCTGCCCTGCAGCGCTGCTCTCCAAATGCCAGCTACTAATGTGCCACCTGTTTAAAGCTGCGATTTAGACATCCGCTAGCAGAGCGCCACGCTCCCCGGCTCCAGCCAAAGCCTTTATCCACAGGAAACGTCCAGCTTAGAGGGAAAGACTGACCGCAGAGGACGAGCGCTCAGGCCAGAACACGCCAGAAAACAGGCTCGACTGCTCTTCTTCGTATCCTGTCTTCTAACTGGACGTATTGAGGCATGTGCACGGCTGGTTAGTTGAGACTTAAGGAATCACCCACATCACCCGGCCAGGTGGAGTCCGGCTTGCTGAAGAGAGAGAGCAGTTTGTGTCTGTCCACATCAGACTGTAACTCTCTAAACTACATTTTAACGTACAAGCCGCCATATCAGCAAATAACGCTTTGTTTTTAGGCTTTGCAGCATCACATTAATTAAATGAGGATGTATAACTGTATTGGTTACAGTGCACTACACGATTTCTCATGGTACTGCTTCGTGTTGTCTTCTGTATGAGTTTTCAGAAGACATGTACAAATACAGACAGAATTGGTACAGAAGGACAGAAGGCTGCATATCAAAGATTAAGCATTAATGAGCCTAAAAAGTATTTTTGCTCTTCCGTAATCTTAAAAGTTGTTTTGTGAAATGTTGTGATTCGATCCTCAGGACCACCTCACGATCAAATCACATGAGTTACTCCATCTTCTCTTTTCTCCCACTGCTCTAAAATCTCTCCCTCATCTATATATACTTTCATCTCCTCTCCTCCTCCTGTGCCTCCTTCTACCTCTTCTCTCAGCAGGATGACTATCGGCGAATCGAGCGAGCCAGAATTAATTGTAATTCAATGTCTATTACTGCCAGCGCTGTAGGTGAGGAGAAGCGAGATAGAGGGAGAAAAACAAGAGGAGAGGAGTCGTAAAGGAGAAAGGACAATTTGACAAGCACCAAAAACAGACTACACCCTGCTGCCAGTGAGGACGTCCAGACTGTCCGTGCTCCTGACACATCCCCCATGTCTGAGCACATCTCAGGCCTCCTGCTGAACAACAGCCCGTCCTCCCCTTCACACAAACACACACACAAACACACACACACACACACACACACACACACACACACACACACACACACACACACACACACACTCCTGCAGACAGAAGTTACCTTGATACAGTAAAGTCTGAGTCAGCAGACAAGCTAAAACTGAATGAATGTCAGTGTGGAGAGCACAGGCCACTGTCATAGACTTACTGTTGTAGTCTGATTTTTGAATTGAGAACTATAAATTACATCACACTTGTAATAACAGTAACAGTCTATAATACTTTTTAAAGCACTTTCTAAATATAAAGGGACTTCATATTTATATGACTGATTTTATTAACTGATATTCAGTAAAAAAAAGTTTTTGTACTATTTTGCTTCGGTCTCCGGGCTTAAATATTTAAAGTTAACTACACCTGACACCAACAGATATAGACTAGTTAACTGTAGTTACATTTTAAAAGTAAAAGTACTTGTTTGACAGATTATTACTTTATTAAGCTCTATGACATTTCTATCTTGTATGTTCTTCTCTTAACTAGGGAAGAAAATAGGCTTGTTTAGTTTTTTTAATACGTTTATTTATACAATAACAAGCAAATAGGGACAACATATTGAAAACATCGAAGCATCAATGTGATGTTTAACCATCGATATACACGAGTGCACAAATACTAACAGTGAAAATTAACATTAACAAAAGTTAAAACTGCATTGAATGTAACATTGCAATTGTACATGCAGCCCCACAGAGGGAAGCTGGTTAGACAGTTTCGGAGCGAGACCTAGTTGTCACAGATCTCCACAGGAACTTGCGGAATCGTTTGAAGAGAGATTTCTTCTTTGGTTTACTCTCAATTTCCATCAGCTGATTCTCCATCGTCTGAATCGTTTTCTCCAGGTCATCCCTACATTTCTTCCCCGCCTCTTCCGCTTCGTCAGCGGCCCTGCGGGACTCGAGGAGCTCGAGCTTTTCCTGATTCCACCGGCTCCTCTCTGCCTCCAGCTCTTCCTGGGACTTGGTCAGTGCTGCTGTTAGGCTGGAGGTTTCCTGCAGGTGTTCTTGCAGACGTTGGGACGTGTCACGCTCCCTCTGGCGTTGTGATTTTTCTATGTCGTTTTCAGCCTGGGCCAGTGCAGATCGGACTTTGGAGATCTCCTCTTCCTCTTTGGCAAGGCGTGTCTCCACCCCCTCTGTCTTTTTACTCTCAGCAATGAGACACTGCTCTAGCTGATAACATTCGTGGGCAGTAGCTCTTTGCCTCGATTCAGCTGCAGACAACAAACCAGCAACGCGGTCGATCTCCTTTTTCTCTGCAATTGACACTGTCTGCAGTTGTTGTAGGTGGTAGAACAAGTCACAGTTTGCATTTAGCAGAACAGCTATGTTCTGCTTCTTCTCGTCTATGATCCGTTGGAGCTTCAGCTCAGGTATCAAAAGCAAGGCCTGTTCAACCGTGGGATCACCAGTGTTGGGTTCGTCAGCTGTTTTGGTGAAAATCTCTTCAAGAGAAATCTTCTTTGGAAATTCGTTCATTGTCTCTTCCGTTTGATCACCGGGCTCTGGAATCTTTTCCTTTTCTTCTGGATAGGAATGTGGGAGTGCCTTTGGAATGAACTGTTTCACTGAGTTCTCTGCTGCTTCTGCTGCTTCTCTGCTGAGCTTTCTATTCTCACTTGTCATTCTTCTGCTTCTTTGTTTGCAATACCAGGTTCTATGTGAGGTGTAGACACAGGAAGCCCCATCTCATTTGATCAAAGCCACAGGAACTAAGATCAAAAGCTACAAAGGTAACAATCAATCCTTCCTGTTTTACTTTGAAGTAACTGTGCCTTTGACCAAAGGCAGTTCCTGTGAACTAAGGTCAAAGGCACAGTAACTTTAAAATAAAACTGAGATATTTTTTTCAAATAAAATTTCAAATTTGTATTTGTATAACCCATATTCACAAATCACAATTTGTCTAATAGGTCTCATAGGTCAATTGGTCCCATAGATCTTAGGACAGGGGACGTCACACCTTGTCTTAACAAGGTGTGATGTCCTCTGTCTTTAACCCTCAACAAGAGTAAAACTCCTTAACAGGGGGAATAAAATGTAGAAACCTCTGAGGAGCCACATGTGAGGGATCCTTCTCCCAGGACGGACACAAGTACAATAGACGCTGCGTGTTACCGAGAAAGAACATCAGCAAAATTGTAAAAAATAGTAAAAACAGTATTTACAACATTGAATAGAAGAAACAGTTTGTAATGTGTGTCAATGATTAAAGTATTTGTACATGATAAAAAGTCTGAGATCATTCGAGCAGCAATGACGCAATCCTTTTTGTCTGAATATCAGCGGTGCAGTGGCGTCATGAGATCGTCGGGAACCAATGTAATGAGTTGTAATGGAAAATATTGTAAAACTGGTAAATTCATACAAAAATTATGAATGTTGCACTTCTGTATTGCATTTAATATGACATGATATAGATCTTCAGCACCAACAACTATGACTGACTTCATTTTATATTTTCAAAAGAGACTTTAGAAGACACCAGAGAATTTCCCTTTGGACACTTGGTCTCTGTTACAACTAAGAAGTTATGGGAAAATTGGGAAATAATTCCCAGGTTTCATGTAAACAAAACAAAAATTAAAAAAAAGAAATTACTTGTGCAAGAACTACATGTACATTTATTAACCATCGTTGTTTGTGTAATCCTGCAAACAGACAAACACACAAATGGCAACAAAAATATGACCACCTCGGTGGAGGTAAACAAAATTAGATTTTCTTGACAACCGTTGGTCCATTCAACTTTGTGAGTGTATTACTGAGCACTAAAGAAAGTGCAGTGTAGACTGAAGTAGTTTGTTTTAAAGATCCACAGACAAATATGCTTTGAGTTAAGATCGACTGGAGATCATAGTTTTTTCTTATAACACTTTTGTGTAATTTTTTATTGACAATATTTTCAGGTTGCATCATACAAGTGTGGGCGGAAACTTAAGCACTTAGAGGAAGCAGACACAGGAGAACACGTAGCCTCACAAGAAGGAGAAGCTGCTGGTTTAGCTGTTTCTTCTCTTCCATTAGGCTGCAGTGGCCTCGAAGCTAATGTGCTGCCCTCTTTGGTTGTTGCTGATTTCCGAGGGTAAGGCGTATGAGGTGAGGTATGGAGAGAGAGCAGGACGAGGTAAGGGGTCATTGGTAGGATTTGGGGTCAGGAATGCACGGTATCAGTTTCAGGGGAGCTAGACTTAGGTAATGGACTGATCTCCATGAAGTCGTTCCATTACCACATCTTGTTCCAGGATGTACATCTGGATCTTGTCCAGCTGTTTGTCTGTGTCATTCACACCGACACCTCCTGCCTTTAATTTGCCCCCTGTCTTTTCATAAAGGTCGAGAATCACCATCTTAGCCTGGGCCAGTCTGAGTGTTTTATTCGCAGAAGCCTTTTGAATGTCACTCCACTTCGTTTCCCAGACCTCAACTTCAGCGAGCAAGTTCTTCAGCTTGGTCTGGAGCTCAATCAGTCGATTCCTCCTCTGCAGGTGCATCAAGTCGCTCTGACTCTTGAGTGCTGCCACTGCTATTTCCTGCTGGTCAACCTGCTCCTCGGCCTCACACTCCCTGTCATGGTTTGGTATTTTCCAGTGTTTAGTTTCCACCGTTTCCAAAGTGTTTTCAGTTTATTTAGTATCTCCTCGTGTTTCATGTTTTCACACTCAGTGTTCTGTTTCCTGTTTTATATTGTAGTCTCTGTTGCTTGTGTATTTTCTTTCTTCACTTCCTGTCTGTGATTGTCTGCACCAGTCCACCTGTGTCCAATTGCCTCTGCCTTCCCTGTGTGTGTATATAAGTCTCTGTGCTCCCCTTTGTCCTTGTCGGATCTTTGTCTAACCGTGGTTATGTCCTGTCCTGTTTAAACTCTGCGTCTGGGTCCAACTGCCTCACCATCCCTGACACTCCCTTTATATTGATTGTGTGGTCATTTCACACCAGGCTCTCCTGGAAGAACATGCAGCCCCACAGAGGGAAGCTGGTTAGACAGTTTCAGAGCGAGACCTAGTTGTCACAGATCTCCACAGGAACTTGCGGAATCGTTTGAAGAGAGATTTCTTCTTTGGTTTACTCTCAATCTCCATCAGCTGATTCTCCATCGTCTGAATCGTTTTCTCCAGGTCATCCCTACATTTCTTCCCCGCCTCTTCCGCTTCGTCAGCGGCCCTGCAGGACTCGAGGAGCTCGAGCTTTTCCTGATTCCACCGGCTCCTCTCTGCCTCCAGCTCTTCCTGGGACTTGGTCAGTGCTGCTGTTAGGCTGGAGGTTTCCTGCAGGTGTTCTTGCAGACGTTGGGACGTGTCACGCTCCCACTGGCTTTGTGATTTTTCTATGTCGTTTTCAGCCTGGGCCAGTGCAGATCGGACTTTGGAGATCTCCTCTTCCTCTTTGGCAAGGCGTGTCTCCACCCCCTCTGTCTTTTTACTCTCAGCAATGAGACACTGCTCTAGCTGATAACATTCGTGGGCAGTAGCTCTTTGCCTCGATTCAGCTGCAGACAACAAACCAGCAACGCGCTCGATCTCCCTTTTCTCTGCAAGTGACTCGAACTGCAGTTGTTGTAGGTGGTCGAACAAGCCATAGTTTTGATGTAGCAGAATAGCTATGGTCTGGTCCGTCTCACCTATGATCTGTTGGAGCTCCAGCTCAGGTATCCAAAGCAAGGCCTGTTCAACCGTGGGATCACCAGTGTTGGGTTCGTCAGCTGTTTTGGTGAAAATCTCTTCAAGAGAAATCTTCTTCGGAAATTCGTTCATTGTCTCTTCCGTTTGATCACCGGGCTCTGGAATCTTTTCCTTTTCTTCTGGATAGGAATGTGGGAGTGCCTTTGGAATGAACTGTTTCACTGAGTTCTCTGCTGCTTCTGCTGCTTCTCTGCTGAGCTTTCTATTCTCACTTGTCATTCTTCTGCTTCTTTGTTTGCAATACCAGGTTCTATGTGAGGTGTAGACACAGGAAGCCCCATCTCATTTGATCAAAGCCACAGGAACTAAGATCAAAAGCTACAAAGGTAACAATCAATCCTTCCTGTTTTACTTTGAAGTTACTGTGCCTTTGACCAAAGGCAGTTCCTGTGAACTAAGGTCAAAGGCACAGTAACTTTAAAATAAAACTGATATTTTTATGATCTAAGTATTCAAATAAAATTTGTATTTGTATAACCCATATTCACAAATCACAATTTGTCTAATAGGTCTCATAGGTCAATTGGTCCCATAGGTCTTAGGACAGGGGACGTCACACCTTGTTAAGACAAGGTGTGACGTCCCCTGTCTTTAACCCTCAACAAGAGTAAAACTCCTTAACAGGGGGAATAAAATGTAGAAACCTCTGAGGAGCCACATGTGAGGGATCCTTCTCCCAGGACGGACACAAGTACAATAGACGCTGCGTGTTACTGAGAAAGAACATCAGCAAAATTGTAAAAAATTGTAAAAACAGTATTTACAACATTGAATAGAAGAAACAGTTTGTAATGTGTGTCAATGATTAAAGTATTTGTACATGATAAAAAGTCTGAGATCATTCGAGCAGCAATGACGCAATCCTTTTTGTCTGAATATCAGCGGTGCAGTGGCGTCATGAGATCGTCGGGAACCAATGTAATGAGTTGTAATGGAAAATATTGTAAAACTGGTAAATTCATAGAAAAATCATGAATGTTGCACTTCTGTATCGCATTTAATATGACATCATGATATAGATCTTCAGCACCAACAACTATGACTGACTTCATTTTATATTTTCAAAAGAGACTTTAGAAGACACCAGAGAATTTCCCTTTGGACACTTGGTCTCTGTTACAACTAAGAAGTTATGGGAAAATTGGGAAATAATTCCCAGGTTTCAGGTAAACAAAACAAAGATTTAAAAAAAGAAATTACTTGTGCAAGAACTACATGTACATTTATTAACCATCGTTGTTTGTGTAATCCTGCAAACAGACAAACACACAAATGGCAAAAAAAATATGAGATGTTTTCTTTATCCTAATAACAAGCAATATAGACAGCATATATGGTTAATATTTGTCATTTACCCCTGTTAAATCACATTTATGAATAAAAGTGCTTTTCGTTTTTTGTGATAAAATGCAATTACAAAAGAAAAATCAAGTACAATCCAGATATAGGTGGAAAAAACAAATATCAGTATTGATGTTTATTTCTTGGAACTCAATTATAAATTGAACACACTCTGGCAGTCTACACAACACGAGCAACACTTGCAAGTTCCATGCATACGATGAAGCGGCACCACAGGCAGCCCAGATCTGGATTCCGTATTTCGCGGGTTTAGACAATATGTACTGCCTAAAGGACCAGCGGCCCCTAAATGGCATCAGAGACATTGTTCCTCGGGAAATGTTCTCTGCCAGTTTCTGCCTCCCACAGGGGATTCTGTGGATTCCCCTGTGGATTTGAAAACTCCAGCAAGGATAAGAACCCTAAAGTATGCAAATAAATGGGTTTGGTCCATCTCATTCCACCTCTCTCCAAAAACACGCTGTCCCTCCAAATTAGTGAAATCCAGAATGATTTTCTGGATGGAATCCAGGATGAAAAGTTCAAAAGAAGACTTGATGTCCTGTACATGAGTGACCGCTATCCATCTTGGCACTGGTTGCATCCTTATTACATTGGTAGCCATGCGGGGTGGCTCATTCCTTGGGCAAAAAGACCATTCAAGTTTATAATTTTTTGACATCCATATTTCTCCACTTGCTGGCTGCTGACGGGCGGGTCCTGTGTCTGGCTGCTGACGGGCGGGTCCTGTGTCTGGCTGCGGACAGGCTTTTTTCTTGGAGCTGGCCGATGGTCATTCTCATCCTCTTCTTCAAACTCACGGTCAGACTCTGAATTGACAGAAATATGATCTTCATATTCTGAAAACACTTCCTCTTCATTGTCTTCCAAAGCTTCTCTCTCTTCAAAAATCATTTCTAAGGCCCTCTGAGCAGAGAATCTTTTCGCCATCTTCATGGATTGTGATAAGGAGCCACACGGTCAAAGCTATGTATTTGCTGTATCCCGCCCCCAATTTGCAGCTGGGATAGTGTGAGATCAAATATAGAATGTTTCCCGCAAGACAGAGAGTAAAATGTGCAGGAATGAGGGAGCAGAAGTGCTTGAAATGTACAGTTTCCACACTTTTCTTACCTCTGGAACACCACATATGTAATATAAATGTGTAGGGGGGGTGTACGGTGTACAGTCACTGAAAATATGTTCTTTTATATGTTCATCACAGAAAATGAGCCAAGGCCAATGAGTCTCAGGTTGGAAAAATTATTAATCGCATCATTTTTCTTTTAGCAAACATTGAAAACGGGTCCCACAGACCCGAACACCACACAAGGGTTAAAGATCCACAGACAAATATGCTTTGAGTTAAGATCGACTGGAGATCATAGTTTTTTCTTATAACACTTTTGTGTAATTTTTTATTGACAATATTTTCAGGTTGCATCATACAAGTGTGGGCGGAAACTCAAGCACTTAGAGGAAGCAGACACAGGAGAACACGTAGCCTCACAAGAAGGAGAAGCTGCTGGTTTAGCTGTTGCTTCCCTTCCATTAGGCTGCAGTGGCCTCGAAGCTAATGTGCTGCCCTCTTTGGTTGTTGCTGATTTCCGAGGGTAAGGCGTATGAGGTGAGGTATGGAGAGAGAGCAGGGGGAGGTAAGGGGTCATTGGTAGGATTTGGGGTCAGGAATGCACGGTATCAGTTTCAGGGGAGCTAGACTTAGGTAATGGACTGATCTCCATGAATTCGTTCCATTACCTCATCTTGTTCCAGGATGTACATCTGGATCTTGTCCAGCTGTTTGTCTGTGTCATTCACACCGACACCTCCTGCCTTTAATTTGCCCCCTGTCTTTTCATAAAGGTCGAGAATCACCATCTTAGCCTGGGCCAGTCTGAGTGTTTTATTCGCAGAAGCCTTTTGAATGTCGCTCCACTTCGTTTCCCAGACCTCAACT